>NW_027526335.1:234515758-234574719 GCF_048455015.1 Haemaphysalis longicornis
TGCATACATACATATATACATACATGCATACATACATACATGCATGCATACATGCATGCATGTATGTATGTATGTACAGTGCTCAGCGATTGAAACGCGATACTCGGAGCGCGTGGCTGCCGGTGCTTGTTGCGCCACAGGTGAGCGCTTGTGAAAGCGAGCTGACGCATTGTGGTATACAGTGAGGGTGAGAGCGTTCGTGACGCATGCTTAGTGCATCCGGGAGACAGCCCTGCAGTGAGTGGTCCTTGGCGGCGCCATAGGGGTGCTACATGTCATGGCTTCAAAACGCTGCGCCTGCGTGCTGTGCGCGCCACGATAACACGTCGCGATAAACGCGCATTCAAATTCTTCATAACGCGCGCGGTGCCAGCTCGCCCAGCTTTGCGCGTAGCGGCGCGGCGCGCAGGCGCAGCGTTGTGAAGCCATGGCATGTAGCACCCCTATGGCGCCGCCAAGGACCACACACTGAAGGGCTGTCCCCCGGAAGCAGTCAGCATGCGTCACGAACGCTCTCACCCTCACCGTATACCACAATGCGTCAGCTCGCTTTCACAAGCGCTCACCTGTGGCGCAACAAGCACCGGCAGCCACGCGCTCCGAGTATCGCGTTTCAATCGCTGAGCACTGTACATACACACACATACATACATACATACATGCATGCATACATGCTAAACTGACTACATACATACATACATGCACACATACATACATACATACATACATACATACATACATACATACATACATACATACACACACACATACATACATACATACATACATACATCCTTACAGACAGACAGGCAGCGAGACAGACAAAGGAAAAACGAGCGCTACAAACGAGGGCAGAAAAAACGAAGAACGACGAGACAGAAGCCCATCTGTCTCGTGGTTCTTCGTTTTTTCTGTCCTCGTTTGTAGCGCTCGTTTTTCCTTAAGCAATGAAGCAACTAGCCCAACAGCATATTTTAAAGGACCCACCCCCACTCTACTGGACACAATGCGTCAGTTTCGTAAGTACATGTGCTTCTTTGATGACGTATGGGGCTCACTATTGCTGCATTTTTTGGAAGTTGTGTAAACTGTGTTTTCGTAAATGTCTGATTATGGTGCCGGCCCTGTATTGAACTGGTTTCTGCAGACGATGGTAACCTTTAGTAACACTAGAGGTTGTAACGATTCAGCGCGCCGCTACCCTGTGAGCACAGTGCGAGCCGAACGCGCCCAGTTCGTGAGGTAACGATGTTTCGCAGGAAAGTGTTAACTATTGGACTGCCGAGACGAGGCAGCACGGGTCTGCTGAAATGTAAGGTGTTTTTCCGGGCAGGAGTTCAGACTCGAGGGACGTTTTTGCAAAGCCTTCTGTGAAGGGCCAAAACGGTGTTCGTGGTGCAGCTGAAAGCAATGACAATGTCGCCAGTGAGCAAGTCGATTGCGCCACCAGCTTAGGTACTCGATGTGGAGCAACCGCCTGGGGAGTTCGTAGACATTCCGGGAATTGCCGAGCGGCATGTGGCTGAGCCGTATTCAGAGACAGGGTAGCACGGATCTTGTGCCAGTCGAAGAAGAAGGATAACACCCTTGTGTAGTTTCTTACTGACGTTTTTGCTAAAACGGCAAGGCACTACCAGGGAGGCAAAACGTGCGGGAAATAGCTCCATTGCGCGCATGCAAAGTCGCAGCTCTGTGGGCTCGCAATGAGCCGGGCGTCTGCGGAATTCGCGGGCTGCGAAAACGAAAGCGCGCACCTTGCTCTAGCAGTGGAAATTTCGGAATCTTGCTCGGCGCGCTCGGCATTTGTCTCTGGGAATGACCGATGTCCTCTCAACCGGTCGCAGCAGCCTTCAGAGAACGGGCGCACCTACGGTACAATTCAAAAAGAGGCAAGCTCAGAGCAATGCCGAAAGCTCGAGTGGCAGCTCTCAGCGCGAGAAGTGCCCTCGTCGACACCCGACTTACTCAACTGCTTTTTTTCTTATGTAGGATTTCGTCCGTTATGAGTGCATTGATTTTTCTGCGTTGGACATTTCCGTTGACGCGAAACATCACCCTTTTATATTTGTGTGCTTGGCTAAAGTACTGGTGGGCTAAAATATAACTAGTGAAGCTAGTTAATCACGTGTTTTTGTTGGAACTATATGTCTGGTAGAGCTTCAGCGTGAATTTGTCTTCCCGCTTTCCAGCCATGCGGTTGTGTTTTCGGTGTTGTTCTGTAGCTTGCCTTATTAGGCCAAAGACGTTCCTGGGGAACCACTCTTCGTCCAGTAACCGATCCGGCGAAGCTCTAGGACAGTGTTTTCAGCATAGTCACCTAAGAATGACGGCGTTGTTCGGCCCAGCCCTGGAGTCGAGCGTCTGCCGAGCTCTTCTCTTCAAGAGCCTCCTTCCAGACAACGGGTCCTCCGTTGTCCGGAAGGAGGTTGTCGTCCTTCTGGATGGACAACCTTTATCCATCGGGATCTCGAACCCCCCGGCGGAGAAGCTGTGAGATGCATTTAGGGTACCATACCATACATTTTTAATGGTCTCAGGCTACAGTGTCCTCCTGTCCGCTGAACTCCCAACGTAGGTGCTGGACGGACGCGCTCGGCAAACCATCTGAGGGAACAAAAACCGCCCTAAACAAGCCCTTCTTTTTCACTGACCTTTGCAACTTAGGCAGACAGAATGGCTATCAGGGGTTATCAAAAAGCTGAAATCAGCCCCTTTCGAGGAACCTGTGGTATTGTTGTCACTGCCGTTTGCTTTTTCAATAGTTCGTATTATTAATAGTTTCGCAGGCCAGATCCCCCCACCAACACAGAAATTAGCTTTCTAGACGCGAAACAGACGCACTTTGACATGGTTAATTTTTAAGACAAATGGAAAACGCTCTGGTTTACAAAGAGACTTACCAAAAGTTCCAGAGTGCGTCCAATGTCCAGGAGTGACTTGACGCCAGCGGAGACAACCGTTACCGGGGTGCGGCCGAGTTCTTTGAGGTCGGCGCTGATGTCCAAGCCTGTAGGGGCCCAATAGTTTGACGTTAATAAAAGCGTAACCAACATCACCACGAGCCTTGCGGTTATGAGTGAAGGACTACCGCCTTTCTGATATAATTCAAACAGATCCTGCCTTACGCGATCGGTACGATGTCATGGCTGCAGAATTTTCTTCTCTTTCCATCGAGTTACCAGACATCTGTAGCTTAATCTAATCGCACACCTTTGTAGCCACTGTGTCGCTCAGGACTAAAGGTGTCTGTGAAGGTAGTTATCAAGTGCACATTTTCCAAAGTAAGGATTGGTGGACGACCCCTCTTTTAGTCAACTTAGGTCACGCACAGTTCAACACTCAACAGGGAAAGCGAGGGCGCCCGTATTGGTAGACTCGGGCGACCCGAGCACAGATAAACAGTTGCTTATTAGCGCAGGGAATGCGAAAGTCGGCTAAAATGTCCAACGCGTCTAAACTGACCAATAGCGGAAGCGCTTGGAATAGATACCCAGGTAACCATTCAATAAATTTACCTGATGAACTGACCTTTGGTGATTGACTTGCTACGGAGGCTAAGCGTTATTTTTTCCTTTGCTTTACCGAATATATTACGTAGTAATTCTACACAATATCGGCCCGTGTGTACGAGATTTCGGCGCACGATAAAGATCCCCAGGTGGTCAAACTTAATCCGGAGCCCTCCACTACGTCGCGCCTCATCGGCTGCGTTGCGCCGGTGCGTTAAACCCCACAATCAATCAATACACAACATCGGAAAGCCATAAATTGTAACTTTGCCAAAGAATATTGCTTGATGAAAGTAGCGCCCCAATCCTGCAACTAAGTTCTTAATTTCTGAATTCCTCCTTTTCAAGTTTTAAATTCCGCAAGTTCTGAATTCCGCCCTCTGTTCTATTTCAAAGACAATAGTGTTTTTGTGTATTTAAACGCTAAAACTGTGGACTTTCTTTCCGTATGTTTGTATGCAGGTCCGTCTCTACCTCGACTCAGTGGCCTTCCGAAAGTTGGAAGAATTGTTGGACGAGGCGGTGATATACGCAAAGCAGTTTCAATTTAATAAACCTACAAATCTCCTTCTTATTTTGCTACATTGTTCAGAAAGAAGATTATATTAGGCTTATTTGAGGAATAACGTCAGCACGTAACTGGGGTTCGCCGTGTTATTTTTATTAACAGTAGACGGGTACTCGACTTTCGCTATATAAAAATTAAAAAAAGGCGTTAAAAACAGTATAACCACAAAACAGAAACAAAGCTGGCATCCGAGCCTCGCACTTGTGGCTCGAGTCCAAAAAGTGCCAAAAGCTGGCCCGCCAGCAGTGGGAATGCGCAAAATCAAACTCCGCAAGCCTTCAGTGGGTGGACCGAGACAGGAGGAGACTGCGTGACAGGTGGACAGATGAGAGAGAAATTCAGTTACGTGGCAGGGGTGGTAGAAGACTCTCGTCTTTCGACGGCATTTGCAGCGACGCGAGCAGATGCTCGGCCAATTTTCTTACTCCCAAATCGAACGGGACGCTTTCAGATCGCTCTCTGTTGTGATTACTTTGTTACGCCGGTAATAAATGTGATCCTAATGGCAACGGGAAACTAATCGATGATTCAAAATTAATTTTCTTCGCCGGTAACGAAGGTAGCAATGCAAAAGTACCTAAAAACAGTAAATTATAACCTACGTTATTATTTCGCCTATATATTTGAGCAGTACCTCTATGCGGAGTGCCACCGGGGGACTGAAAGCTTCGTAGGGTCCGGAATAAGTCTATTTCTTTGTTACCGAGTAGTTATCCCCTCATTGCCATCAACAGTTTATGCACTAAACTAACGGCACAACATCTTGTATTCCCAAGTAGTAAAATTTATAAGTTCCGAAAAACCAACGCGGATTCCCAATAATCGGAACTTCCACGTGATTACCAACTTGTGCCTGTAGGCGCCACGTTCCTGGATTACGATAACACTTTCAGTAAGATTTCTCAAAGGTTAAACCGTAACCATATTATCCAGGCATGTTGGTTTCTCGCAGCCCGCCCACAGTTGGTTTATGCTATTAGGCGGTGCTCCTTCCTTGGAGCAGCAACTCTAGGCGTGCCTCAAGGCACCCTTCGTGGCATTCGACTCCCCTAATCTACATTTATCAGCCCCAGAATAACATATCATCCAACATTCGGCTTTTCGTAAATGATTGCTTAGTTTATCGTGCTATTCACAATGTTAAAGGGACCCTGCAACACTCTTTGAGCAGTGCAAGTAAACCTGCGCGACGTTTAGATTACACTGCCAGGAATACCTGAGCCAAATATTACACGTGCACGTGAAGCGGTGAGCGCGCAAATCGATGTGAAAGACGCGGAAAAACCAACCGCTCTCTCTTCAGTTGTCCTCTTTATGCATGGCCTAAGGGACGTCACATAGGCCATGGCTGCCCGATCGGCTATCACTGGTCAACTTCGCGGCTAGATTCTCCCATTTCCGTCGTCGTCATCGCTGTGTAGGAACCTCTTCTATGCCTGAACCTGTAGGCACAGTTTTGCCGTTTCTTTTGTGTTTTGGGTGCGCGCGGAGTTTGAGTGATGAGCTCAATACTTCCCTTTCAACGGGACCACTCGACTACAAACGTTTATTGCTTCAAAAACTCCCTACCAACCCGAGCGCACACTTGCGAGCAGGCACCCATGCCTGCTTTTTTGTGGCACCAGACCGGAAATAGGCCCCTCCGCGTTGCGGAGAAAAGGAGAAAACTACCCGGCATGTGATATATCGAAGGCCGCCGAAGAGAACGCCGCGAGCCGCCCCCCTCTCCGGGAGAGAGCGCGCAGCTTTCGTCGCGTTGTGCGAGGTCGAGTTGAGAGGGAACAATTATGCGCGATTTCTCGTCGCGCCTAGTTTCGTTAATTGTGAACGGATTTTCATAATTCTTGCGGGGGGAAATTTCTGGGACAATAGACTTTATCCCAAAATACATTACTAGTAGTCGATGGCAAATGTTGCAGGGTCCCTTTAATGACGCCGGCACCCTACAAGCTGAACTTTCCTTTGTTCGAGTATGGCCCAAACACGGCTAATGTTTCTAATTTTAAATAAAACGTGTGTTCTTTCATACCATAGACGACAGTCTTACAGGGAAGTTGAATGCTTCATTTTTATTCTGAAACTACAGCCGGTAATCATGCAATACTTGAACTTCATAGCTCACGCGGTTGTACCAAGTAGTAAACACTGCCAACAACGCGAACCTTATTCTTGCAATCTCCGTAGAAACTTTCGCTAGTCCCTTCTTCCATAAAAATGATAACTTATCTAAAAATGCTCCGACCGAATCTGCAATCTGCATGTGACATCTGGGATATTCATCAATTCATCTTACTGAAACACAAGAATCCATCCCAAATGGTGCGGCCAGATTTACTATCCACATTACGTTTATCGAAGTCAAGTTCGAAGCTAACATAGTTGACCTAGCATCGCGCCGCAGAATTGGTAGAGTTTGCCTCTCCCGTCGATTTTATCATTCGTTGCACCTAGACCATGCTACCGTTCCAGCTGATCACTTTTCATGTCTCCTTTTTTTTGCGAGAGATTGCCCTACGGCATAATAAAAAGTTTTCATATGTACAACACTGCACCAGTAACGCGCAAAAATCCGAGAAGAGACCGGTGCTGGGGCCCCATATCCAGCGCTTGAGATCTGCGGGTCTTCCAGGATGAAGCCCTGTGCCTTGCAGGTGTTGCGTTTGGCCGTCTCTAAGACCTGGGCAAGTCCACAACAAGTGTTCAACATCAGCTTCTGACGCAGGAAGCACACAAGAGGGGCAAGTGTCCGCCAACGGCGCGTGATAACGGCAGGCCAAGCATGGGTAACTGCCGGGTAACTGCATGGGAACTGCCACCCCAACCCGAAACCTCCGCAGCACGACCTGTTCCCAACGAGCCAGTCCACAGGGGGGGAATTCTACGCGGTGGAAGTAAAGCACGCGTGGCGTTACGGAGGGCTTCCTTTTCCACCAGCAGTTCTTCTATAGTAGATACTGGACGGAGCGGTGGTGGGCGTGGAAGATCTCTGTGGCAGGCGCAATCTGTGGCTGTATGGGCCGGAAGCAAATTTCGGCATGTTCCGGAGATCGAACCTCGAATACGCGGCGGTTGTTTGGGACTCTCATACTAAATAGGACACTACAAATTTGAAACGTGCAGAAAAACAGGCCGTTAAATTCATCTTTTTTGAAAATATAAATGACTGGATTCCCCAACCTTACTAATGCTTAGGAATAAAATCACTTGGCTAGAAGGCAGGCGCAAAAAAGTCTCCAGTTTTTACATAGCATCATAAGTGGGAAAATGGGAGTTAAACTACCTCGTTACGTAACTTCTCTTCAAGCCCGAACAACAAGATATAGACATAAGCTCTCTGGTACGCCAATATTTTCTAATACGAATTCTCGCATGAATAGTTTTTTTGTGCGTACCATTAACGAATGGAATTCCCTCCCCCTTGAAGTTTTACAATCAAGAAACCTCTTACAAGAACTCGAAAACTACTTGCCGTATACAATAGAATAATCTAAACTTGGGCTTGTGACCGCTTGTACTTGATAAGAAAATTACCTGCTGTTGTGTTATATTAGTGCTGTGTTGTTGTTGGGGCAAGTCGTTTTGCCCCACTGTGATTTTATTTGTGTTGTTCTTATGTCGCGGTTCTTGTGCTTAAGCAAGTATCTTGAAGTTTTTGTAACGTGTTATAGGCATCATCCTGATCATTCGTTCTTTGTATTCTGGCTCTGTATTGCCCTCCCTGCATGGGCCAGCATCTTGGCCTGCAGTATGAATAAATGAATGAAATGAAATGAATGAATGAATGAATGAATGAATGAATGAATGAATGAATGAATGAATGAATGAATGAATCCACAAAACGAGGACAGGGCTCGGATACGTGTCTATAATCTCTGAATGCGTGCGGCCTGACTTGTACAAAGCGCAACGCGACGCAATTCTCGAATTGGTGCCGTTGAGTCACTATAAAGTTCCAGCTTGTCCCCACTAGTCAATGTCGGTGCAAGCGCCTGCAGACCATCCCGAATGGCATTAAGGTCTGCTAGTGTGCTTGGGAGTGCACGGAGTGTCTCGTACGCGCAGCAATTCGTTTAGGGAAGGGTAAGAGGGACACGTCAAGGCTGTTGTGACGAAGCAGTTGTACCCCCCGGCGTCCACAAAAGCCTGGATAACCAGCGGCTGCGTCAGGCACCCACTCAGATACATGAAGGACGGCATCTAGAGGATGGTGAAGGCCCGAGCTACGAACGTGTAGCCTTGTCAGAGGCTTATTGTCCGTCACCTGATGGTACAGCCAGGGCGGCCTCACGGCGGAAAAGGCTGCCATCGTATCCGGCGTCTGGCCCATGTACGCGGTGACGGCTTCTGCCTCTGGAGCCAGTCCACGTTTCAGCAGGCGAGCGGCACCACGCTAATGAATGAGTTCATATAGCGTGTTTAGCTGGGATTCTGCTTGGACCTGTGGAATTCATGTTAGGCGGGGGAGGCCAGTAATGGTGCGCATGGCGGCCTCCAGCTGGTTCCAGTCCGCTTGCGTCATGTGCTGGAACTGTGCCGAGTACACGAGCCTTGGCTGTAGTAGGGAGCGCACTAGGGGACGGGCAATCGTTCACCAGGCCGAATCAAGCAAAAGATAATACCCCTTCCCCCGCCCCCTGGCGCGTACTACTGTCCATCATACTTCGTTTTTTCTGAGAACGTGAGTAGACTGGTATGATCTGTCTGCTGACACCGTGACCCACTCCTGCATCCCACGTTTCAAAGAAGCCATCGAATAGGCGTTCCAAGCGTTAGCTTTAAGGCATGCTGTATGACCAAGGTAGAGTTCTACGCATCAAGTGGCTTAGTCGACATGCTGTATACTGCTCTGTCCCAGTTTCAGAAGCGACAATGGACCACGCCCTGGGAACACGCGCAGGAAAGTATCGGCACGGAACGAAAACTGGAACCGAAAAACAAAAGAAGAACATATTTGCGGCCCGAACGAAAACGTAACCGAAAAGTTATCTATGTTTTCGTTAAAGAGCTAGAGCGAAAATAAAAATTTGTTTCGGTTTTCGGTTTGAGTGGAAAGCACAGGTATTTCTGCATTCATTCGAAATTCCAAGCAGCGTGTAGGGACATTGCACCAGTTCACTGGCACAAAATCGCATTTTGTCTTCTTAGCACCCTCTTTTATTCAGGAAGCTTGCTGCCTGCTTTCACACACTCTCCGTCTATCTGGATGGTCAGCGCTCAGCTCTCTGCATAGGCGCCGCACGCACCTGGCTGCGAAGCAGACGTCAAGGCTGTGTTCATTCGCTTATTTATTTGTTATTTTTGGTGATTATAAACTGGGCTACATTATTGCAACTGCACTAACTAAACTTGCTGATGAGTTGCAAGAATCCTTTTTTCTTTTGCGCCATACGCTTGCTATGGTCTTACTTATATATTTGAATGAATGAACACATTAGTTGTTGATGTAAAATGGGACAGCAGTTATACGGTGCATTGCGTAAAATATCGTGATTGTGCGTCTGCGCCACAGTAATTCAAATTAAAAAAGAAAATACTCTATGAAGTCCCCGTAGGTCGTCTTCACTACAGCACACTAGAATGAAGAATAACCAATTGGAGCGCCTCAGTATGGAAATTCGGGGAATGCCGAAGCGCAACGTATGATTTGACCACAAAAAGTACATGTGCGTATGGACAGCACCCAAAGCGTTCAAAGCGTTTTGCACTGCGCAATATGTCAGCGCAGATGCCCCTTTTTACTGAAATTGAATCCTCAGCCAGGTCATTCGCCAAATTGGCACACTAGGACACTGCGATTGGTCATTCTGGAGCATTGTTGTGAAGACGACCTCAACGAAGTTTCCTAGAGTGTATGTTACAGCACAATTTTGAAACGTTGCTGAGCTTTCCAGCTATATATGTTTACCCTAAAGAGAGCTTTTTCTGCCTTTTTGACTCCCGAAACGCACATTTAAAGCACAAGCACTTTTATACATTTTAAGGCGTTGTAGTAAGAAAATATTATCCATGAATAAACATAAAAAAATCAGTATAATAAAGAAGAAAAAGTTAATACAATGTTTCGCATGATTACAGCATCATGCGCAGATTTCAGCAAAAGCAACAGTTTTCAGCGGCTCACTCAATAAAAGCAGCTACAACTCATATTGCGCTAGAACTCCCAGAGCGCAGCGTGACCTATATTTCAGAAGGTGCGTAAATAGTGCCCGGCAGGGAACTCCAGTCTTTATTAATCTTTGATGGTATGAACATTCAATTGTCTTGCGGTTATCCTTCTGTCTCGATATACACATGGCGCGCTGAAGGCACTAATGTCGATCCGCTGCGGCCTCTTCACATACAATCCGCTTTACGAATAAACACTTAGAAGACATGTGCCGGAGACTGAGAGCGTTCCATAAGACGGAGCGCTTTAAACTGGTAACGCTCATATCACAACTATGCGAGTTTGTAACAAAGCGCACTGCGAGAATTTAAATTGACCTGAATTTATTCATTAGAATTTTAGAGTTTGAGATCCAGACCAAGGATGCGCATTCAAGAATTAAATGTACGCGTGCAGCACGCCGGCTTATCGAAGGATTGAAATGTGCACACCTAATAAGAGTACCACATCATAATACGCACACAAAAAAACGTTGGTCTCGGTCGCGGAAAAAATGGTCCCGGAACAAATGGTCCCGGAACTATTGGTCCCAGAACAAATGGTCCCGGAACTAATGGTCCCACCGCTACTGCACCTACGTATGAGCGCCTGTATGAGGGAAGGAAGGGGGTCAACATATTTATGTTTATATGCTTGTATTTCTGTACAATGTATTTTGCATCTGTCTGTACATGATATATTTGCTAAGGCTGAATTTAAGGTAAATGATGCATACAAATTTGTAATCGTACGTGAATCTTCTCCCGTGCTTTCTTTGGTTGTGCTCATCTGTTTATTAAAGGAGCCATGAAGAGAAAACAAAAGTTTGTTTTATTCGAAAGATTAGGTGTTTCATAGTACCCCAAGCGCTTTCCCGGAAGCAAATGATGCTTTATTCACTGATAAATAAGGCAATTTAAGGCAAAATTTAAATTTCCCGCTAAAATTGCACATTCCGTGACGTGAACAATGGCGTCATACGAGCCGGTCCATGAAACAGATACTTAGTATGTCGACTCCATATAGCACCCACACGCGGGAGTCGACCGAGACGGCGGCCATTTTAAAAATACTAGTAAAACCTAGTGCACCCGCAGCCCTAGTCATGGAATCGCCTGATCCGGAGAACAAAACTCTCGCCGAGGAGCTCGGGCTTGCATTTAACAACCTCACACCACTTGAACGCTCAATGCTTCCAAGTGCACGAGCGGCAAGAGTTGTGGGATACGCGGTGGACGGGAAAGCGACCATTCCGCGATAGCCACAACAGACGAACGTCCAGCCGTCGGCACCGCTGCCTCGTCAGCCCCGTCGCGACGGACGAATACAGACTGGAACGTATGTGCCGTATTTTCAATTTCAGTAGCAGTATCGCTTATGCCAGTTGGACGGTGTCGTGTATGGAAAGCCGTTCGCTCGAGCTCTCTGCTCCGACCAGAAAGATTCGAGCGTCAATGCGCGGTGTGTACGGCAATTTTTTTCCCCAAGGTCAGAGCGCTCTGACGAAGTCGGCGACGAGCGCCAGCATGTCGGGGTCCCTGCCGTAATCATTTCCTCGGAAATGAAGCGAGCACACCCATACTTCCTTTAGCTCTCTTTCTCCTCCGTTTGCAAAGTTAACAAAACGTAGCCACGTGCTTCGCCGAGGTTCGTCGTTGGGCAGCACATGAAAGGAGATCTCACCGGCGGGACTGTCTCACTCCCTCGACGATTGGCCCGTACTACATGGGCATTACAAAACGCAGCAACGAAATTTCATTGTAAAGTACTCGAACAAACTGAAGTTTTCAGTGGTTGTAAACTGGAAACGAGCTCGTAACGACAGCAGCAAGCCAACACCATTCGAAACTTCTGCGACGACTGGCACTATCTCGTCGCTTCTTGCTGTTCCTTACTCCCCTCGTTTCTATTTTTACCTTTGCTGGTTGGCGATATGACGGCCAACCTCCTGTCAAGGGATTAAGATACCAAGCAAGGTCGCGGCTGTACGTGCTGGAACGGTTCGTTGGCCCCTAAGAGCCTCGAACAAGAAAATTCGTCTGCGCGACGGCGAAATGTCGAGCTTGGCCGGCGGTAGTTTCGTACTCATTGGCGCACACGCTTGCGTGTTAGTTCGGAACTTCAACCGTTTACGCCACCGTTCTTTGTCATAAAAAGAATGTGCAGTATGTTTCACGGGCATTTAGCTCGCTATGCAAACTGTAAGCCCTGCCTAACATGCGTTTACTTTTGCCGGCCTCCGCCAATCGCAGAGCATTCTCGAGTGACATCATAGGTTCTGTTGCGGAAAATGAGCTGCTGGGTCGCATGGTCATTTCCTTTTTTCCTAATTATGTAGCTTATTTGAGCGAAGTTTGCGTTATAAGTGGTGTCGTTATGGTTCGAACGAGGAAATCTTTCGAACGAACCAAACTTGTGTTTTCTCTTCATGGCTCCTTTAAAGCTTGAGAAGCGAGTCCCACTTGAGCCTGTGCGGGCTTACATGCTGTGCGGGAAGCCTATTTACAAAGACAGTATTATTTAGGTTATGTGAAGTATCGAAAGTGAGTAGGCCGGTACCGCTGAATATCAGATAACATAGAGTTGTAATAGTGCATCACACTCACCGAGTTATCGCTATTTCAAAAAAGAATTTTACCCGATGAATTGTTTATTGCGTTAGCTAAGCTGCGTTGCTGAGCTCTCCATCGGAAAGGTTTCGATATCTGCCGTTCCGATCAAGCGAAGCTGCACTAATAAAGATTTTGGGCTTTGATAATTTTGCAGGTTGCAGCTTAGATACTTTTGTTTTTCTCCGAAAATATGCGATGTAGCCATTAATACGCCTCTTTTCTTGCTGCAAGGTTTAGAAGACTGCTGGCTAACATGCTTTGTTAATTTTGCTGGCGTGTAACGGGAGCGTACAAATTGCTAAGGGCAGCAGGTGAGCTCATCGAAACTGGTCACCCACCTTCAACAACGAACTTTATTGTTCGGAATTGCATTTCAACACAAATAGGTGCAGTTTATTGGCGAAAATTCACAAACATGTTTTCGCGCTTCTTTCTGGCGGCTTTACTTTTCCAGATATTGTGAGAACCAAAGACAGCCACTTGCCATGGTTCAATGAAAAGCCAACGATTGATGGAAGTCGATGCACCACCACTGCCAGACTAGCCTTTTTGCGACGCCCCTTAAAAATTATATATGAAACAGGAATGAGGGGAAGGAGTGTATAGGTGGCTCCCTTTGGTAGAATATTTTTTTGCTTGAGCTGGCCCTCGTTGCCCTTTTTAGAAGAAATTTGTCATGGTGCAAAATGTCGTGACAGCCACTTTGAACCACCGACCCAGCCGATGCTGAGCGAGCTAGCCGCGATCAGCATGCTCATGTCTCGGAACTCTGCCTGTACCCAACTCCCGGCGCCTCGCGACCGGTGCCCCTTCTTGGAACACGGCCGGACTCAAAAACTATCTCCCTCAGCAGGAAGGGAGCGTGGAGTGTGGCGCAGTGACTAAAACCTGACTGCAACACGGACGTTGTTTCCAGCATGCTGTACTAACGCGTGCTGGCAACACTGCTTTGTCCTGACCTCGACCGACGCTCACGGCTACGCTGGCAACACTTGCAACGCGCACGTAAAGGTGTTGTGCCACCAAATTTGTTGCTTGTGCATTCTTTGTTGCAAACGTTTTATATTTCTTTAGAAAGCATGATACATGATCTCACATGCACATATTCTGATTAAATATTTATTATCGCACGATTCATGTGAACAGGTTTCGGTTTCTGTTTCTGGGCGCCGATTCAAGCAGTGACGTCACAGTGTTCCGAGGACGTCTGCCACGTGTGTCTACCATGCGGCGCTGCGGTGCGCTGCGACTTTACTGCGGCGTCTGCTCCCGCACACACGTGCTTCACCACGGAAATAAACACGCCGACTCGTCATGTCAAGCCGGCCGCGACAGCTCCGACACAAACTCTTTGTCTGTATCCTCGGATGCAGACAAATGAAAACCATGGATATGTAAACCATGCCCCTTAAAAAAACGCTTAAAAAAAGGAAAGAAAAGCTGCCCCCGCCGCGAGTTGAACCCCCAACGTTGGCCGAGCGGGCGCCACGCGCGAGACCACTGCGCCACCGGACAAATGGTTCCGCACTGCGAAATAGCCGTTCCATCCTTGGAGTCGTACGTCGGTGTTTACTAGCTAGTTTACAGTTTACAGTTTACAGATTCCGCGATGCCCTCAGCTTATCGCCATCAACTCTGCTCCTTCGCGAAAGCGCTCGCAAAAATAAGTGTGCCCGGCTGCGACTACGATTTTGCACTGTAGGGATAGTGCTTGGCGTACCTTGGTTTACGTTTTACGTTAAAAACCTTTGCCGATACTGATCTCTTATTACCCAAATTACCCTTCATAACTCTTCTTCTGCACGAAACTGACCTTATACTTTCTACAGGCGAGCCGATCGCACACGCATGCGGGGGTAGCGGCGTCGCCGAAGAGCACGGCCGAAGCGTCGAACGCCAAAATACGGATGGATCGCATTAGCGCTAAAGTGTTGAGTTGTATGGGCTTCATGGACCTTACTGAGTTTATTACACTCCAGAAAATAACAAAATAGAGCCGCGTTCATTGCGGAACGAATGTTGTTGGGGCGCAGTTTTCGCTTCTCGGTCGATTCCAGACGACGCGTCGGGCGACCAGTCAGGCGACCGGTTTTGTTGGCGTCTTCGGTCGACGAGTCAGTGACACTAGGGCGACTTCCCATCGGCCGACGTGTTTGTGTCGCCGTCGGCGTAGTGTGACAACGCGGTCTGGCAATTCGGCAGTTGGCCGATGTTTTGGCGACTCGTCGTCGTCGCCGTCGTGTCGGCCTAGTGTGTCTGATACGACCAAGCGACCAAACAAACTGTGGTAACTGGAGTTCACGTTGACGTTGCTCGAGTCGCTAACGTGGTATGACGTCACAAACTTTGTTATGCTGGCAATTCACTGACGTCACGGTTAATGGTGCTAGCGATGGGTCTCTATCTCCAGAAGAGCTTTTAGGTACTTTTTAGAAGCGAATTAAAATATTGTAACGTGGTGGCAGAGCAAATGACTCGAGCAATGGTTGAAGGATTAGGAGCAATCTATTTACAGAATTTACAATGCGGCCATAACAGCGCGCGCTGGGAACCAGCCACTACTTCGTCGTCGTCGTCATCGTCGTCGTCTTCTTCTGCGATGAGCCGTGGCAGTATAGGGCATTGGCCGCCTAGGTGTCCCGTGACATTACCCCCCCGGTCGAGAGCGACCGTCCCGGTCGAAGCTGCAGCGTGGTGAGGATGGTGACGCAGATGAACAATGTGGGAAAAGGCATGTCAGGCAGCGTGCCCCACCCAGCTTCGTCGTCGTCGCAGATGCTTGTGCGTGACGCTATACACCGCTGCTGTCTTCATCGTCTTTGATGGCGTAACATACCCCTTCCCTCGAAGGCGACCGTCCCGCTCGAGGCCGCACTAGCATGATGAGCTCGGTGACGGTGAACGATGTGATGAGAATATACAGTGAAGCCCTTGCCACCACGGAGGTAAGGGATGGATTTGGTGAGCAATGTCCAGAAGCGGCGACGTCCTCAAAGGAACGATGAAACGGTGAGGGATTGCAACCACGTCGGGCCACAGGGCTCGGGACACGTCGTCGTCTCGTCACATGTCGTCGAATCTTGGCGGCTCTGGATCGGCTGGTCACGGGCTGGGGACACGGGGCGGGGGACGTCGACGAGTGCTTGTAGCGGCGGGGCTGGGGCTGCCCGACGCGGTTCACGCACCCTCGATGATTCCAGCGATGCCGATGAGGTGCAAAGCTGGGGCCAGGACGGGGTTGACGAACCCCGCACCTCCACCAAATGTAACGTGGTGGCAGAGCAAATGACTCGAGCAATGGTTGAAGGATGAGGAACAATCTATTTACAGAATTTACAATGCGGCCATAACAGCGCGCGCTGGGAACCAGCCACTACTTCGTCGTCGTCGTCATCGTTGTCGTCTTCTTCTGCGATGAGCCGGGGCAGTATAGGGCATTGGCCGCCTAGGTGCCCCGTGACAATATATATTAAACGCTTGCTGTACCCAGCACTTCGTGTTGGTGGTCCTTGCATACAGAGAAAGCCTACAGCAGGCTTTTTACAGACTTAAAATTTGGTGGCACAACACCTTTAACAACGTCCGTGTTGCGGTAAGGTTTTAGTCGCTTCGCTCAGCTATGCTGCACATCACCAACAGGATGCGTCTGCCGAGCTACAGTGAATCAGTAGCCCAGCTTTATTTGGAAGCTCCTGCAATGTGCCCTTCTTGCTGGTTGCTTTCTTCAGACTGCTGCTGAGTGTTCTCCGTGCGATCCTTGTGTGAAGTTGGCTCACCATGGTGCATTTGGTGCAGCAGCACCACCCGTTTGTGCCGTGGAATCTGAGAGCGCTCCCTGCAAGCTTTCGACATTTGTGCCTGTGCTGCTTCGTGTATTGCCCGGCGTGCTTCCGGCCGTCACTTTTATCTCGTAGTAGTGATGGAATATGATTAGCAATAACGACTAATAACTCAGAACTTCTAGACAACCTAGTATGCTTCAACATAGTTTTACATTCTACTAGAGCCTGCAAGCTCCGCTTCAGTATGTTAGTAGTGTATTCTAGACTGTGGGATCTGTAGTCGCACATTTTGACGTGTGTCGGTATTGTATGCTCCGTTCAGAAGAATTTAATAAGCATGTAGTCTTAAGTTTGTGCGAAGGGTGAAAAACAAAACGCACAATGCTTTTTAACTGTACATAGAAGCTCTAGTTACAGCAGTGACCTTCGCTAGCAACTATGATGCCTGCTTCGCTTATAGTTATGTCAACAGGGCAGGTACAAAGACTGCTTCCAAATAATTGCCACATATACAGCAGAAAAGTGGCGCACTGTTTTGTTGCTGCATTCGGCGTTAGGATAGGATGATGTGCTGTTTTAGGCCCAATTTGGCCTTTGGGTGAAAATCTGTTTTATACCCAGTCACCCCGGATTTTCTGTTTCTACTAGTGGAACAGCTGCACCATAGCCACTTTTACCCTCCAACCACTCTTCAAGAGCTCATTGGTACTTGCATCAATTCTGGGCGCGAAGACTAGAAGGACATTGAACAGACAGGATGGGCGCGACTTGCAACCGATTTATTTAGGGTATGTCGATCAGGAATAAGAAACATAAAAAAGGTCACAGGCGTTTGGCAAGAGCACATTCCTTGGAGTAGATTGATAAAGAGGGGGCTCACTCACTTGTTCTTTCATTTGATACAGAAAGTTTGTTACTTTGTGTGCCATTACAGCTATGCTTTCTTCCACTACTTTTCTTTTTGTCAACTTGGGTGCACAATTACACCTTTGCACTCAAACGGCCTGTGTAATTTTCTATGGAAGGTGCACATTTTCAAGTGGTCCCTGATACATCAGCTGATTTGGCCAATAAAAACTTTATGTCAAGTCAAAGGTGTCTCATCGCACGACTAACAAGGGGCTTAGCATGTTTCTTACCACAAATTTTGTGCGTCTTTCTTTGTGTTGTTCTACAAAGCATGACACACTTTAAAGGTACCGAAAACACAGTCGGAAGATTTCATCTGGAGGCGAGCTTTTTAAAGTTGTGCACAACTCGGTGTGACCTTGGTATGATCTTGGGACGAGTTTCATTTTAAAAGTGGTCTGCGGTAGCCCTTGGTGACACAGATTTTGCGTTGTAAGTCACAGCCAAGATATTCAGAAGACTACACAACAGATAACGTTTGCACCTACACTATTTTTATGCAGGAGCACTAGGTTCCCCACTTGTTGTGCCCGCTGTTGAGTGAAGCCTGTAAGTCAAGCCTGTGTGTGCCTGAATAGTGGCGCATTCTCTCTCAGGGATTGGCAAGGACAGGGTAGTGTCCTAGTATGGAAGCACTAGGAGCAGGGTCCATCTGGACCCACTTAGTGAGTGCTATAGCTGCACAGGATGCGTAGCGGATGATGGTACGGAGAGACGGTTAGCATTATATATATACACTAAGACAAACTCGAGGGGACGGCGAAAATTTGTATTACCAGAAATTCTTCTTAAGCGGACGTTAATGCCTTGTGGACATTACATGTGAACAAAAGTGTTGCTCATCTTAATCATGGCACATGGAGTTCGTCTTAACCTGAGTCTGGTACTTTTAGAGGTCTGAAGCTTTGGGGCCAGTGGTCAATTTACTATGACAGCAAAGAGGGCAGCTACCAACTTAGAGAGGTGGAAAAAGCGGGGAGCCCAAGCTCAGGGAATCAACATGGCTTTGTGAGAGACAGGCGCAGTTTTCTTACAATATTTATATCCGGATTCTGGCCTGTGTGACTTTATTGCCTCATGCTTGTGCAGTGTATTGGGCCCACAGGCTCCACTGACAGATGGACGGGCCAACTATTTCAACTGATATCGAAGCTCAGTGTCACACACAGCCGTCGTACGGAACAAAAAGCAAATGCGAACGATGGCCAAGCTGTGCTTCCTACACTCAAGCGCTCCTACTTGCAGTTCCTGTAGTCAAATGACTTCCAAACTTCTTTATAATGAAGGATATGTATTTCACAGAAAATAATGAAAATGAAGCGCTGAGTGTGCATGCTGCATCAGATTGCAAAAAAAACATTGTCTTCCAAAGGAATTAGATGCACTACTCTGCGATATTCCTTTTTGCTAGAAGTGTACAATGATAAACTTCGGTACTGCAAATCATGTACAGATAGAACAAGTAACTGTAAATATAATAATTTATGTTCGAATATGAATATTATTCGTTTCGTGTAACAGCTTTGAAAGTTCAGCTCAAAAAGAAAAGATAACTTGGGCAATCACGACCTGACACCAAAATGTGTGCACTTATTAGAAAGTGGTACAAAAAAAGTGAAAGAAAGACAGCGGAGCAGTGGAAAAAAATTGGCACACATGGATGTGCTTCTTCAACATGCCGTGAATGAAAGTATACATTTGACTGGCTGCAGTCCTTCCAGTCATTTGAAAGAGGCCCTTGCTATGCATGCCTACTAGGGCCAGTATGTTACTGCAGGCATTGCCAACAAGCAATAACTCAATGTCTTGCTCATGCCGTTCTGTTGAGTGGACGGTTCTTCCCAGCTCATAAACTGCACTGGTAACATTTCACTTCATCTAATGTACACCAGGGTTAACACATTGACTTTGGGCAAGGTTTTGCATGCACTAGGCTTTCTTGCACGGCTAGGTGTTGTGCAATAAATCCGACGTAAGCAGGCGTGCCTCGCGGTAACCTACTGTAACTGCCCAGCAGCTAGGATGTTTTGCTGCCATCATCGAAGACGTGGTTCCGATCCCAGCCGTGGCAGCCATTTTTCTGGTACAGGTGGAAAAGAAAACCTGTGTATAGAGATTTCGCTGCACATTTCAAGGACCCAAAGTGGTCCAACTTCAAGGTGGATGTGCAGCTTCGGCACGTAAAAAAAAACCCTCCCCCTTCCGCCCTCCTGCAAAAATGTTACGTATTTCAGCTGTTGAGGTCACTTAACTACATTAGACCAATAGCGCACCTTTACTTTCAGATTTCATAATATTGACTCCGAAATGTGGTGCTCCCTTGACCTGCCGGTGTTTTATCGCAGCCTTTCAGGATTTAGGGTACTGCCTTCAACAGTGAGCAGACCACCAGATATTACCATTTCAGACAAGAGAGCAGACAGGTAGGTAATACTATCGGTCGCAGCGAAAAGTTGTGCCTCCTCTGCAAACACTTTGGTCAAGTCATCCCATTCATGTCATGACTGGGAGCCTTTTAAATTTGTAATAGTGCCGTGGAGGCCTTTCCTGCCAGCTAGTGTACACAGAAAAACTGACAACTCTTCAGTAAAAATTTTCTGTATGCACTTAGTGAAAAATAAAGTAGGATTGATGGCTTGCTTTGTTGCCATATTTTCAATCTGTTAAGCAGGACCTGGCAGTCAAAGTTACTTGTAGAACTGACACTTGGTTGATTGATTGTAGGGTTTAAAGCACCGACACAACGTAGGCGATGAGGCGCGCCGTAGTGGAAGGCTCCGGGTTAATTTTGACCACCTGGGGATCTTTAGCGTGCTCCCAAATATCATCCACACGGCCGTTTTTTTCTTTTCGCCTCCATCAGAAAATCGGCCACCGCGGCCGGGAATCGAACACGCGACTTCGTGCTCAGCAGCGCAACGCCTTAGCCACTGAGCCACCGCGGCGGGTAGAACTGATACTTGGACAAGCAGATACAAACTATAATGCCAAGATGCCACACAAGAAAAGGAATCGCACTTGTAAATAGATTTTATTCATAACAATGCACACAAATATATACACCGACATACACTTGTAATGCAGGTTTTACGCTATAAGGCATACAACTGCAATTAACAAATATATTTGAGTCATTTGTGCGCTTATATTGAGGTGTACAAAACAACTGTAGGCGCCAAAAACAATAGCAATGGCCACGATAGGCACAAGTACCCATTGAAAATTATATTCTGGCATGCTGGACCTGCACTTCAACAACAATACACAAACAATCCATGTGGAATATGTGTATAGTCAGCTGAAGAGGATGACAGAAAGGATCGATCCTTCTGTGCTATTTTTTTTTACTTTTCCGTGGATAAAACGACGACTGGCTTCATATATAGTGACCTACCCATGTCAGCCGGCGACAAGGGGGGCCAGTGTGGCAAAAAAGTGCTGGGTAGGAACGGCACGCTTCGTCAGGAGAAGCTAAATAATCTCCAATCTCACCAGCTTCGCTTTGCTCACAGTGTGACTGCTGGCCCACGATGTAGTGGCTGTAACAATCAGTACCGACCGTTCCAGTTAGTATGTATGTCACCAGTCAGCACCTAGTCGCAAGTAAACATCAGTCAGCCAGACCCTATTCTCAGCTATAAGTCAAAGTGCACAACTAAACCATAAAGGTACTATATCTGCCTGCTTGACTACTATTATTAATTTTTGAGCATACCCGTTCATTCAAACGTTCAGAACCTTTACCAACTTTGTCTTTACGTGAGAAGCTTTCTTTTGGTGTGAGGCTTGTTTGCGCACATGCGGAAACGCTTGAGTGTGTGCAAAGCAGTTCCAACTTGGCCATTCCAATCGTGGCAACGCCGTAATTCTTGCACGGAAGAGAGAGAGAGAACAACTTTATTTTGTGCCCGGCGGGAAAAGGAAGAGGTTGGAGATCCTCCTTGATCCTCTTCCCCCTTTTAGGTGGAGTCCGTGGACGCCGGCGCTGTCTTCAGCAATCTGGACAAGTTCGAAAAGTTCGACTTCCGGATCGGAGCTGAGCAGCGCGGTCTCCCACTGCTACACGGTTCTAATGTCTAAGAAAGGGCGTCCTTTCTGCTCTACCTGTTTACTCTTGATGGGACACGACCAAACCATGTGTTGGAGGCCGGCTCTGCCTTTACAAATTTTGCATTCAGCTGTGTACAGCCCCGGGTAACAGCGGCTGTAGGCTACAAGGGGTAGGGAACGTGTTGGTCCGGAGCAAACGCCAAGCCACCGATTGCCACTTAGTTGAAGTTCTGTGTGGTGCAGGGTATCTCGCTCTTTCAAGGCTGTAATGATCTGGTATGTCCCAATAAGATACCAGCCTGTCCCGCCCCGACCGGCTAAACGAGTGCGCGTCGACGGTGGAATTGTTGGCGTCGGCTCGGTTGGTTAGACCTCGAGCCGCGGCGTGCGCGTTCTCGTTCCCCGGGAGACCGCAGTGGGCCGGCGCCCAAACTATTGGACCCCTCTGACCCGACCGACGCAGAAACCGGCAAGCAGGATTTTAAGCGCTTCGGACGACACGCGTCCTTTCGAGAAATTAAGGATGGCCGACTTGGAGTCGCTCACTATAAATTTGTAATTGCTTGATGCCGTCATTGCCAGGGCAATGGCTACCTCCTCCAGGACTTCAGGCGACGTCGTGAAGACCGTGCCGGAAGCGACTGAATCGTCCTGTCGAGTTACCATGGCTACGGCAATGGCGTCACGATCGTCATTGTCCGCGGCGTCCACGTAAACCACGTCCTCAGACCTCTCAAATCTTTTTTGCAGTGTCTGTGCTCTTGCGTGTCTGCGTTCTGCGTTGTGTACGGGGTGCATGTTCATGGGCAGTGGCGGGACGTATATGCTCGCCCTGATCTCAGTTGGGATGTTCAATTTAGCTCAAGCTCGAGATTCATAGTTGATGCGAAGGGAGCTTAAAATGTGTCGCCCAGTCGGGCTCTTCGAGAGCCTTTCCAGTTGTGCGATCCTCTGAGTTTCGATCAGCTCGTCTAGGGTATTGTGCAGGCCCAGTGCCTCGAACCGTTCATTCGACGTAGTGACGGGTATGCCTAGTGCCTGTTTGAAGGCCTTCCTGATCATGGCATCTGTTTTGTTCTTTTCGTCTATCCTGAGCTTCAGGTACGGGGCGACGTAGACCACGCGGCTTACGACGAATGCCTGAACTAATCGGATGAGGTTACTTTCCTTCATCCCGTGGTGCTGGCTGGCAATTCGCGAGACGAGTCTGCTTGTTTGAGAGAGGCTAGATTCGAGTGCCCTTATGGTTTGGATATTATGTCCGTTAGCCAGAATTCAGAGGCCAAGCACCCTGATGCTGTTTACCGTTGGGGTGAACTGCCCCCCGTTGTCATAGAGTTGGATTAGTGACGTTGTGGTTGCCGATTTGCGTCCCCTCAGGGCCGGTTGGTAGAGCAGGAGCTCTGACTTTTGTGGTGAACAATTCAAGCCTCTCGGCTTAACGTACCCTTCGACTGCATCTATGGCCCTCTGCAGAACGTCTTGTATCTGTCCGTCGCTGTTTCCCGCCGTTCAAAGGGTTACATCGTCCGCATAGATATTGTGCTGTAATCCCTCTATCTTTTCTAGAATATCTGGTAGGCCGATCATTGCGACGTTGAAGAGGAATGGTGAGAGGACCGAACCTTGCGGTGTGCCCCTGCTTCCCAACTCCAACTCGCCAGATTCGATGCCCCCGATCGTTAGGGTGACTGTCCGGTCCGTTAGAAAGTCTTTCCCGCAGTCGTACCCACGCCTAGTTTTGCCAAGTTTTCCAGCACCGCGTCATGCCTAACGTTGTCGAAAACCTTGGTCAAATCCTACCCTAGTACTGCCGTGGTGTCTAGAGGAGAGCACCCATCCCCGTCGATAATCTCATGTTTAAGCCTCCACATAACGTCTTGAGTGGATAGCTTGGGTCGAAATCCTGTCATTGTATAAGGGAAAAGCCCCTTCTCATCCATGTACCCGTTGGGTCTGTTCAGAACTACATGCTCCATTAACTTCCCCAGGCAAGAGGTAAACGAGATTGGTCTTAGGCTCTCTAGCTGTAGCTTTTCCCTGGTGCGGGATCATAATGATCTTAGCGGTCTTCCATTGTCTGGGGATCACGCTTACGCTCCAACATAGATTTATATATTTCTTGAGAGCCTCGTCTAAGTTTCTTAACATTTTAGATGCGACGCATATCTTTAACTCGCCGTGTCCCGCGTCGTTGTCGCGGCGTAGTCCGCATCCTCGGCGCGGCAGCTGTGCGCTCCGCCACTCTCACCGCAGCGCCATCTGTGCGTCAGCGCGGTCAGCTCGCTCCCGTCGCCGTGGCAGCTGTGCGTTAGCGCGCAGCTTGCGATCGCTCTTGCGCTCGGTTAACACATGCGCATGCGCTGCTATGCGCTGCTCTCTCTCATTCCGCTGCATATAAACGCGGTAAGTGCGCCGCTCCGCTCAGTCGTTCCGTCACCGGCGCTCCGATGACATCGTCCGATGATTTAATAACGCAACTGCAACCCCCGATGCGTCACATATGGTTCCCCTCGCGGGAAGATGGTGTAATACTTTGCAGAAAAGGTTCGCGAATCTGTTTTGTTTTCTCGGAGAGCTGTGCAGGTATACAACGAATAAGCTCCCCCGAGTTCTTTTTTTACTCGATGTGAGTTCCAAGATGACGTGATCTACGGTCGTAACGCCGGTGTCATCACGAATGGCTGGTATGTTATGTTTAACAAGAGTTGCTACTGAAGCACTTCTGTCGCCCGAAGCCGGCTCGCAAGCCTCATAGTAAGGTTTGTATCCAGCAAATTTCACCAGACATCCGGTTTCCTGGAAACATATAACGTCGGGCGCCTCCTCCGTGACTTATTACTTATGAACTGCTCAAGGTAGCCCCGTTTGCAGCGATAACCGCGGCAATTCCACTGCCAGACTACGTATCTTGCGTTATTCCGTTCCATGGCTTGTGACTGCGGCGTTGTCGAAACTAGTTCCAGTTCTGTCCTGGGAGGCCGGTCTGGCATAGGGTTTAGAAGATTTTATGGGACCAGCACACCCTCCACCGCCTGGGTAGCGTGGCAGTGCGGTCTCCAGCTCACTTGTTCTTGCAGTAAGGGCAGTGATCTGCTTGCCTACATTTTCTGTGAATTTCGTGAGCAGGGCTTCGCACTTCCCTGTGAGTGCATCGGCGAGAGTTTCGTTCAAATGGCTTAACTTCTCTTCTAGTTGTTCAATCGTTACGAATGACGGGCCCCTGCCTTTTTGGGTGGCCGCATAGCGGCCACGGTCGCATCCTCTGCCTTACGTGTAACAGACGGGGATTAAACTACCATATTGTCGTTAATGGTGTTTTTGGACGGGACGGTCTGCGCAAAGACTGAGTCCTGCTCGGAGCTGCGCTGCTGTGAGGTCGCCGTGTCCACGCGAGGACTTTTGAGGTTAATAATTTCTGCCTTCAGAGCCTTGTTTTCCGCAATTACTATTTCTAGCATTTGCTTTATTTTAGTAATTTCTGCCTGATGGACTTCCTGGTTCGAAAGGGGTGGAGAGTCTTTCCTGCCAAACACGAGTGGAGCAGTGTGCGAGACCACTTCAGCCCAACTCACCTTGTTGTTTTGTTTTCTGCCTCCGGAGGTTAGATGCTCAGTGAGCCGGGGAGGCGATCTCGAGCGATGTTGGCTCCCACGTGAAGCCGGCCGCGATTGGGGCCGACCTTTGTAACCCGTAGAAGTCTCCGCTTTGGCCTCGTGCTGTGGCTGTTTCTTGCTCTTGTGGTCCCGGCTGCTGCTGGTGCCTCTCCCTTGCCCCTCGTTTGTGGCTGTGCTGCAATGGCGCAACTGCCGTAATGCTGACCACGAGGGTCGACGTTGTCTGCGGTGGTGGCTGGGAGACCAGGGGGGGAGCACGACCCCCGACGTTGTTCGCCCGAATCGAGGCCGAGCGGCTGGGCCTCAGGCTTCGTGCGTGGCCACTGGGGTCGCCATCCGTGTGGAGCGCCAGTCGAGGGAAGGATTCGGATCTGTCCCTAATGTTCTTGAGGATTCCTTTCTCTTGTCCATCTGTTTCATTCGTGGTGTTGAGCTGCTTCTTGCTCTCTCTGTCCCAGTGACGCTGCTTTAGCAGGTATGGAACGCGGTAACGTTGCTTCCAGCGTTTGTCGTCAGTTTTGTGTCCCTTGCCGCACACTGCGCACTGCGGTTCACATGGGTGATTCTTCTGAGGATCCCGGGTTCTGCACGTGGAGAATATCTTCGGGGGTGTAGTGGGCGATGTTGGACAGACGTCGGTTCTATGTCCGAAGCGTCCGCAGCGATCACACACCTCGTGTTTCTTCCGGTAGAGGAAACAACGGTATTCCGCGCCGCGGCAGTAGACATAATGTGGGACTGGTACCCCTTCGAACACTATAATGGCAGTGTTGGATGAGCCCAATCTTCTCGCTTGGAGGATCATAGGGTTTCTTCGGCTAACGAGGCTTCTGGTGATATCGTCCCCGCTGTCTGTGTCCGGGATGTTGTGTATGACTCCCTTTGCGCTGTGTTCGGGTGTCGTGGCGTATGCGCTTATCCCGTGGGATTTGTTGCCGAGCGTTAGTGATTCCACCTTGCTGTAGCAGGCAGCTCTCTGCAGGCTTGGTGTGCTGACCACCAACAGGTTACGTAAGGTATTGACTCGAAGCGTGTCGTCTTCGACTTCTTCCGACTTGAGCTGTGCGGCGCGGAGTACGCAGTCTTTTATGAACGCCTGGCTGCAGCGCTTTAAGTCCAGGCCGTCTCGCGGCCGCAGAATTATTTTCACATCCTCTCTCGGAAGGGCAGGAACTCGAGGCTTCTTTTGCGATCCGTAACGTGAGACGTGAAAGCGGCCGCGATTCCGCGTTGCCGCGGCGGTGCAACCTGAACCTCCGCCGCTGTGCGGCGGTGTGCCCTCTTCAGTGGTGAGGCCTAGCTTGGCGAGGGCTTGGGCGCCCTTCCGGCGGTGGAGAAAACTCTTCCGGTGAGATTGACTCACCTTACACTTCCACGGCGTGCATATTCGATCACCGAGGGATGCTGTAGAGACCAGTGGGGTGCCGCGGCGAGAGGGGACGTGGCGGCTGGGCAGGCCGTCGCGCCGTGCTCCGTCGGTGGCGGTAGGTCTCTGAAGTAAGCCTAGTTGACAGCGCACCGCATCACTGGCTGCGGGCGAAGTACCGTATTTACCCGATTCTAACGCGCATTTTTTTTACGAAAAAATAGGCCGAAAAATCGCATGCGCGTTAGAATCGGATACAAAACCGAAACTGCCGAAACAGCGGAAATTTCGTCCCACCCATCGCCATCGCCATCTCAAGATGGCGCCAAAGCTTTTAGCAACGATTTTTCGCACGCAGAAGGCCTAGGCGCCCTGGCGTTTCTATCGGCGTTCACACAAATTGTCAAATCGTTTCACTTGCGCGCTTGATAACAGAAATGGCAGCAGCAGCTCCCACGCGTTCAAAATGAGCGGTCGGCTGAAGCGTGCACCTCTGGAGAAGCTCTCGGGATGGGCGTAGGAGGAGTGGGCCACGATCCCATCGACCATGGTTGAACGTTGGCTCAGAAGTGTGACATCGCGAACGCGCTTGAAAGCACCGAGGCCGAGATGTTGTGGTCAGCGGAGAGCGACGAGGAGCGAGATGAGTGAGATTACTTCGGGAAATAAATCGCCCGTTTCTCTCGCATTCGTTTGTCTCGGTCACAAAGTCCCGTGCGCGTTACAATCGGAGGTGCAAATTTTTTGGGGTTTTTTGCCAGGAAAATCGGGTGCGCGTTAGAATCGGGGGCGCGTTAGAATCTGGTAAATACGGTAAGCTAAAGGAACAAAATATGGTAAATACGGTAAACTCAAGGAACAAAAAATACCTCTAGAGGTATCGGGCGACGTTGGGAAAATCCAGTGGGGTCTTTCGCCTGATGCAGTCCGATAATTACCGCTAGCGGTTGATTAAACACGCAGCCCACGTGAGGTGCGTCCGCACTCCATGGCCCCCTAGCGGCCATCCCTGGCCCCCTAGCGGAAGCAGGTTTTTCCAGTAGCGGGAGCACTACTCGACACAAATTTCTTCAGGGGCTGTGGCGCTTTCAGATAAGCTGCGCCCATCTTCAAGCACCTTCCTGAAGGTGGCTCGCCAGCCCTACAATTGGCCAAGTTGGGTATACAACAGTTGACCCCGGTCAAGGCCGACAATGAGAACAGGACATGTTCAGAATATCTTTTTGAGCCACGCCCCCGTACCAAAGCGATAGGAACCAAACAAAAAAATAATGCTTTGGCCATGTCGCTGCCGGCCTTGCTCAGCTATATACAACATATACCATCAGGTTCACTGAAACTTCACAGGATTTCTAATCATATTCTAAAGGGATGAGAGAGCGAAAGCATTTCTTTTGATGATGATGTTTAGAGTTTAATGGCGCAAGGCCGACTAAGGGCAAAGAGCGCCAAACAAAAGTGATTACATGAAAGTGACATGGAAGTAAAAGAACATTTCAGTAAAAATAAACAAAGTAAAACACAACGTAATCAAAATGACTGGTGTAGAGGGCTAGGTTGTCAACATGCATCATAAGAAATGAGACGTAAAAATTTTACGTCGGTGAGAAACTCGAAAACGCGTTTGATTGAAAACAGGGCTTCGTCTCCTAAGAAGTATGACGGGTGTGGTGGAATATGTCGTGTGTGTAGTTGTGGGAAGTGTTTTCGTCGTGTAATGTCGAGTGCCTTACATTGTATGAGGATGTGGATCACGGATAGGGCCTCTCCGCACCTGCTGCACAGAGGTCTTGGAGATCCAGTTAGCAGGTGCGAGTGCGTTGCGTGCGTGTGCCCTATCCGTAATCTAGCCAAGGCGACTTCTATGTATCTGTTCCGTGTGTCGGAGGTGTACGGTCCCAAGTGAGGTTTTATTACGTGTAACTTGTTGTCTGTCTGTTCACTCCAGTGTGTTTGCCATGTTTTGCGAAGTTGTTGTCTGATGTGTGGTTTCACGTCGGTGTAGGGTAATGTGGTTATGGTAAAGAGTGTAGCAGCAGCAGCCATTCGGTCCGCTGCTTCGTTCCCGGCTATACCACAGTGGCCAGGGACCCAGCAAAGAACAAGTTCAAATTTGCGTACATACACAGACATAATACCCTTGACTATTAAATTTATAACGTGATTTTTTGAAGACTTTGTTGACGACAACGCCCGCACAACACTGAGAGAATCTGTATATATAATGGATTGTGGGATGTGGCTTTGAAGGATATGATTAACAACCAGAAGTGCACCATAAGCCTCTGCCGTAAAGATACTTGTATTACTGTTAAGAGTTCTCGTGATACTAAGGCCGGGCCCATGCGCCGCGCAGGACACCGAGGTGGAAGTTTTAGAGGCGTCCGTATAAAATTCAGAACATTGGTACTTCTGCTGCAAATACAAGAAGTGCTGCAGAACTGCACATGTGGGAGCTCGGTTTTTATCTACCTGTGCGAAAGATGTGTCGCATGATACAGGGCGGAGGTGCCATGGTGCTATAAAATCTGTTTGAGAACTTTGTATGGTGTCTGAGAAGGAGACAGAAAGCTCTGACGCTTCCTCTCTAACTCTGTAAGAGAAGGGCGCAGAGAACGATGGTCGATTTAAAAGGAGTTCACTCATGGATCTATCATAAAAAACTGATTGAAAAGGATGGTGAGGCATGGATGAAATTTTAAAAGCATAAAGAAGGTCTGTGTATGTTCGCTGACGTTGTAGGTTCCATTTGTTGCACTCGACATACAGGCTTTCAACTGGACTAGTCCGGAAGGCGCCACACGCCAAGCGGAGCCCTAGATGAAGCACAGGGTCCAGCATTTTCAGGGATGTTTTACTTGCTGACCCATAAACAACACTACCATAGTCCAATCGTGAACCTATCAAGCTGGTAAAAACACGTAAAAGAAGTTGTTTGTCAGCACCAAAAGAGATGTGCGACAGAACCTTAAGGATATTCATTGTTTTTAGGCATTTATGTTTCAGCTGTTTTACGTGTGAAATGAATGTAAGCTTTTCGTCAAAGGTTATGCCTAAACACTTGTGTTCCTTTTTGACAGGAATCAAGACACCATTGAGTTGAATGTCAGAATCCGGCCGGATACCACGCCTCCTGGAAAACAGAACACAAGTGCACTTTCCCGGATTAAATTTAAAACCGTTGCTATCTGCCCAACCAGCTAGCTTGTTAACACCAAGCTGGACTTGCCGCTCGCAGACAGACAAGTTACAAGACTTAAAAGGTAACTGCACGTCGTCTACATAGATTGAGCAGGAAATGGTTGGTGGCAGAGCCTTCCGAAGAGAGTTAATTTTTACAATAAACAACGTGCAACTCAAAACTCCACCTTGCGGAACATCGTTTTCCTGCACATGAACCCCAGAGAGTGCTGTTCCAACTCGCACGCGAAACGTTCTTTCAGAGAGGTAACTGGCAAGCGTGTTCCACATGTTACCCGACATACCAAAGGACTTCAAATCGCTGAGGATGCCGTACCGCCAAGCAGTGTCGTACGCCTTTTCAAGATCAAAGAATACTGTTATACAGTACTGCTTATGGAGGTAAGCATCTTTAATATATGACTCTAACGCAACGAGTTGATCGTTCGTAGATCGCCCCGCCCTAAAGCCCGCCTGACAGCTCTCGAGAAGACCGTTGTACTCTGAGAAGTACACGAGTCCCCTGTTTATCATCTTCTCGAAGAGCTTACACAGGCAGCTTGTCAGGGCAATGGGGCGATAACTGGCGGGAGAGGAAGGGTCCTTCCCTTCCTTTAGGAAAGCCACTACTATGGCCTCCCTCCAAGAGCGTGGAATGTGCCCCGAAAGCCATATTTTGTTGTATAGGTTTCAAGAGTGTCTGGGTGTAGGTGCTGTATCATGGTGTATGTAATCTTATCTGCGCCTGGAGCTGAAGGTTTGCACGTGCTCAGGGCAGCCCTCAACTCATAGAGAGTGAATTCAGAGTTGTAGGAAGTTTTTGATCGGTCTTTGTCGTGTAAGGGCTTTTTTTCTACAGATGTTTTGTGTTTCATAAAAGTGTTCGTGTAGTGTGCTGAACTGGACACGTGTTCGAAGTGTTGTGCAAGCGTGTTAGCCTGGTCTTCAAGTGTGTCCCCTGTTGTGCTAACCAGGGGCAGGCTGTGTGTCTGTTGTCCTTTGAGCTTGCGTATACGTGTCCAGACTTTGTGTGTGTCCGTGTATGAATTAATGGATGTCAAGAAGGTGTGCCAACTCTCTCGTTTCGCCTCACGGCGCACACGTTTTCCTAACGCCTTGGCCCGTTTGAACAAAATGAGGTTACCCGACGTGGGGTACCGACGAAGGACACCCCACGCCTTGTTCTGGGCCTCTCGCGCCCGCCTACAGTCCTCATTCCACCACGGCCTCCGCTGGTTGCGCGGGGCAGCAGAGGCGTGGGGAATGGACTTTTCAGCGGCGTCGAGGATGTGCGCCGTGAGGAGTTGGGTAGCTTCTTCAACGTGTAGGTGTCCTATGGATGTGTGGTGTAGTTTGGATGTCTCTGTAAATGTGTTCCAGTTAGCTCGTGCTTCATTGAACCTATTATGGGAAGATGAACTGCTTGGGCCTTTACCTATATATGTAAGTGAGGTGGGGAAGTGGTCACTGCCATATGGGTCAGTGCCCACACCCCACTCAAGACATGGAAAAAGAACTGCGGAGCCAATCGCCAAGTCAAGACATGAGTATGTGTTGTGTCCTATGCTATGGTATGTAGGCTGTTTATTGTTGAAAAGGCATGCTCTTGAAGGTGTAAGGAATTTCTCTATAAGGCGACCTCGGGCATCCGTGCGAGAAGAGCCCCAAAGAGTGTTGTGAGCATTAAGGTCGCCTGTCAGGATGTATGGTTCGGGCAGCTGGTCAACCAGCGCCTCGAAGTCAGAGCTTAAAAGTGAAACATCAGGAGGAATGTATATGGAGCATACCGTTATCAACCTATTAAATATTATCAAGCGTATTGCTACAGCCTCAAGGACGGTGTTCAAGGTGACAGGGTGGCAGGCTAAGGATTTGCGGGCGATTATGGCCACACCGCCAGAAGAGTGTGTGCAGCCATCCCTGTCCTTTCTGAAGACCATGTAACTATTCAAGAAATTTGTGTGCTTGGAATTCAAATGTGTTTCCTGAACACACATTACACTTGGCTGATTAGCATGCAGGAGTTCGTATACATCGTCAAGATTTTTAAGAAGGCCTCTACAGTTCCATTGAATTATGTTTTCTCTTCCCATTATTTAGTGTGAGAGCTACTGGAGTGTGTGTGTTTGTTTATGTGTCGTCTTTCGGGGCTGTGACTCTCGCCTTTTTTGGCTTGTCAGGAGGCTTTGGCGTCGGGACGCGTTCCTTGCGCTGCGTTGCAGGCAGGAACGGCCCGACATCCCTGTCGTCGTCGGATGTCCGAGGGGTGCCCGACGGACCGGGCCCCCCGGACTTGGCCCCCCCTCGGGAGCCCTTCGTTTGAGCCGCCACCGCCGAGGGCGTCCGGGGCGCCAGAGGTGGCACGGGCGGTGCGGTGGTGGTGGGAACCGGTGCGGGGCCCGTGGTGTCCATCACCTCGGTACCCTCCGCAGTGGAGGATGGGGAGACAGAGGCGGGAGCAGCACCGGTCCCGACGGAAGAGGTTGCCACCACAACCGCTGCTGCCTCAGCAAGCGGCGTGGCGACGGATTGGGCTGCCTCAGACTCGCCAGGTCAGACTCGCTGAACTGGGTCCCTGTAGACACCAGACGCCGCTCCGCCCCCCGGCGAGCCGCGTCGGCGTACCTCCCCAGGGGGAAAGAGGCGAACCTCTTTCGCGCCTCCGGGAAGGAAATGTTCTCGGTTACTTTTACGTTTATGATTTTCTTTTCTACTTGGAATTTTTCGCAGGTGCGGGAGTATGCTGGGTGGGGTCCCTGGCAGTTGGCACAGGTGAACACCTGTGTGTTGCAATTATCAGTGGGGTGATCGTTCTGGCGCATTTGGCGCAGGTTAGTCTTCCGCGACAAGCGTTAGTGCTGTGACCGAACCGCTGGCACTTGAAGCAGCGGCGCGGGTTCGGAATGTATGGACGGACTGGGCAACGGATGAATCCTGCATTTATGTGTTCTGGAAGTGTGGATCGGTCGAATGTTAGGATGATGTGCTTCGTGGCTATTTCTTTGTTGTCTCTCCGGATTGTGATCCACCTCACTGCCGTCACACCTTGATCTTTGAGGCCCTCGAGGAGGTCGATGTCTGTCTCGTTTAGGAGATCCGTCTCAGAGATCACACCCTGCGAGCTGTTGAGGCTGCGGTGGGGTGTGATCCTGACATCTAGATCGGCCATGCGCGTTTGGTTGAGAAGACTTGTTGCCTGCTGCTGATTATTGAGTTCTACCAGGAGTTCACCAGTTCTTTCTTTTTTAGCCTTATAAGATTTGCCCACAATGTTTTCAAGGAATTTCGAGATCAGAAATACAGACTTGGAAGTGATGGGGTTTTCTTTTTCTGTTGATTCGATTATTAAGAAGCGGGGGTAGTTGTCCGGTTTAGGGGCAGCGATTGCAGGGAGTAGTGGGAAGGAAACTTCGGTGCGGCCCCTTTTCAGGGACCGATCGTGTTTGGAGGAGGGTTTTGAAGAAGCCATGAATTAATAAATTCTATTCGGCCGTGGTGCATCCGCCAACCCCGGGGCCCAACAAGGGGACGCGACAGGTACTTGCAAGCAAGGCCTGCCTGCGCCAGATTTACACCACAGCTATAACCACATATGGCATAACACAGGGTTGTTAGCCACACCAGGTTAACCCTAGCCGCCAAGAAAAGGAGAAGAACCAAGAAGAGAGACGGTGACAGGAAAGTTGTTAGAAAGAGGATAGGAAAGTAAAAGATGTAGAGGAGGACAGGAAGAGGCGACTACCGATTCCCTCCGGTCGGGTCAGGCTGGAGGTGCCGTCTACGTGAAGCGTGGGCCAAAGTGGTGTGTTGCCTTTGCCGAGGGGCCTTAAAGGTCCAAACACTCGGCATTGGCTCAACCACCAGGTTCCCCCTTTCCCCGGACATGGCTCTGCCACGCACGGCTAGACGTGGGTGCTCGGGGTCCGTTGTGTCGCACATACACCAAACATCTGCTTGCGCAGATGCCCCCTGCGGGGGAAAGCATTTCTTTTGGCTAGAGTTGTTGCCAAGAGTTCTGCTAATGCCGACAATCACCTACAATGCCGACAGCACACTCACTGCAGCTACTTGTTACAGAATCACTATCCATGCTCTGCGACACTTCCTCGACTGAAGCAGAGAGCCAAAAAAATTGCGGCAGAGGGCCAAAAAGATTGCGGGAGAAATTTCTTTGCATTCACATTTATTTTTCTGTTGCACGTCTTATAGAACGTGTCGCAAGAGAATTGGAATTGACCAAGCGCAAAATGTTTCTTTGCTTTATCTTTTCTTAAGCAGTATATGCAACAGTGCATGCCAAGTGCTTCTTCGTGTTTATTTCTTTCTGGTCCACGTCATGGAACAGGCATGCGTAGAACGTCACGGATGTGTGCACCGTTCTGTGACACGTGGAATGCTAGGAGCACGTAATAAAATTGTTAGCTATTGTGGGCGCCTTTGGTAAACAATATTCAAATGCGCATTCTGTGGACGCTGACCGGGTGCAGGCGTTTTGCAACCTAACAAGTAATATTTTCATGTAGAAAGCGATTCACTGAAGCACATGGTCGAGCCCACGGTAGGTGTGTACTTCGCACAGCGTCAATGGGCCAAAAATAAGTGCAACAAACTGAGAGAGATGAAATACCGTCGACGACAGGCTGGACGAATAGCGCATGACGCTTGAACAAGCAGCACAAACTTATGCACTGGCAAAGGAAAGAACTAAACAGAGCCAAGCAAGGAAAAACAACTTTGGCACACGGAATCGGCAAGCATGGCCAGGTCAATATCTATAAAGCCGTTTGGGGCTAAAACTGTTTTTCATACACCCCCTCTGAATTTCTTTTTTAACTCAATGCTCGCCGTGCCACTGTCATTAAACATATTGCACGAGGCAGGCGTTTCTAGTGCAGTCATTTTTATAAAAATAAAATTACCTTCGTGCGCACAGCCTTAATGCACCCAGGTGGTTTAACTACAGCATCTAAAAATCTACAAATTTTAACTGCTGTACAGAAAAGAAGGCAAGCTACATTGAATGTAAGCATTGACAGCAATTGAAACTTAAAATTCCTTATAACAGGGCTAGAAATGCTTTCAGAGCTAAAATGATAAAATTCAGTGCTGCATGACACGTGGCTCTACAACGAGTGAAACAAGAGATTCTGCCAGCCGTTACTTGAAATTCCCGGGAGCGGCATCCCAAACGCAGCAGCGTCGGCCGCGGCCTGGCTAGAGCGGTGGACGCCGCCGCTTTGCCTGGCCATGCGTCGGCAGAAAGAAAACGGAGAGGAGTGTCTTCCAACGGGTGAGACAGCAGAACCTAGCCATCGTGATATGCTAGCTTGGGGCTACACCACTGCATGACACAAGCGCAGACACCGAAACAATTCGGCATGTGAGCTTAGTGATTCCCATTTATACCGATTTAAAGTAAGTTTAGTAAGTTTGAGAATTGCATGAAAGATGAGGGAACTTTTACAATCACTGTTTATCCGGACCAGTTGGTAGTTTTGCCCTTTTGTAATATTTCTTAAAACACAATCGAATTGGTATTCACCAACTTAAAAAATGGAGCCCTATTCGTCGAAAGCAGCGCGCAAAATGTAGTGTTTCTCTAGCGGCCAGATGTCTGTATGTGGTTTGTACATTTTGTTTTCCACCCTGCAAACCAATACTAAGCTGTACGACCACTTAATTCCGCCGGGTATGGGTTACCCTGCAGGTGCAGTAGAACAAGTTGATCAAGCCATGCGAAGGCAGCGCGCAATGGACGCGAAGCTGTGCCAAAACAGGCCCAAAACAACCGTCGCTAAAGCAGACGACAAAGCCGTACCGCTGACACCACCGCCGGCGAGCAGACACTTCCGCGTGGGGAACGGTGGGTAAATTAACCGCGCCATCTAGAGTGTGCTCCGTGAGTGAAACCCCCCCTCCCCTCCCACCGCCGCCTCCACTGCGTTGGGAGTTTGTTGTCCTGCACGCCACGAAAGAATCGTTTGCTGGTAGAGCTAGAAAGCTTTGCTTTAAAAACTGCCACGTGCCACCTACGCCAAGAAATAAAGCTCTAGCTTTGTTAAAGCCACACACGCTCTACTGATACATTGATCACTGGAACATACCTTCTCAGCTGCTTCCACAAGTTCTCTCATCAGTCCAGACTGGTGGTAATGCAAAGAAATCATCTCATTGTTCAAGGGATAACACGGGTATCTAGATACACACTTTTTACAACGGACAGCCTGGTAGCCGTCAGTGGCAACACTGCTTAGTTTATTCTTGTTCTCTTTTACACGGACATTCGAACGTCTGCCGGTTTGGCCAATATAGTACCTGCCACATGAGAGTGAATTTTGTAGACGACATGATGTCCACAGCGTACCAGCGTAAAGCAGACCGGTTTCTGCGCACCCGTTAGGCAGGTTAACCTCCACAAGCCAAAAAGCTTGTTTGGGGCTGTGAACAAGACTTGGCCCCACTAACAGCCACCTGGCCGCCCATTGTAAAATGTGTGTATTGGGAAACCTGTGTTATCCCCTGTACGACCACACTATTGTTTTGCATTATCACTGCTCTGAGCGGATGAGAAAACTTGTGGAAGCAGCTGAGATAGCATGTTCTGGTGATCAGTGTGTCCGTAGACTGTCCGTGGCTTCATCAAACCCAGAGCTTGATTTCCTGGAGTAGGTGGCAAGTGGCGGACTTCGTCTCTTATCTTTTGCTGTTTGTTTTTGTGTCCTTTTCTTTTTCTCCTCTTACAAGCCAGATGTGTTTATATGCGCTGGTCCTGCAATAAAGCATTTTTTGAAACTCCCGTCCTCGACTTGTGTTTTTACTGGGCTCTGATTCTCATGTGAGCATGAATCAACATGCCCAAACATTTTCCCTTGTGTTAGACCACATCCAGGGCATAACAAAAATTCACAGAGCGGAAGAATGTTAAGCGAGCAAACGATACACAGCAGTTGCTGCAAGCACCAGTGTAGAATGCAGTAACTGCACAGAGGGTGGCAGTAAGAGGAGGAGGTTAGGGTATATATAGTCAGGATCCAACTTACATGGCCTTATCGTATAGTGGTAGGGCAGCGTATCGCCTTTATCACCCTCTAATAGTTTCAAATAAACAGGCCATGCAATTGAGCTGATATTGTGTTCGTCATCAAGCTTTCAGAACTTCATTGATTGCTTGATTGTCAGGTTTAACGCGCCGATGCAACGCAAGTGATGAGGCACACCATGGTGGAGGGCTCTGGAATAATTTTGACCACCTGTGGATCTTTAACGCGTGCCGCAACCTCGTACACACGGGCGATTTTGCCTTTCCCCTCGATTAGAAGAGCGGCCGCCGTGGCCGGGAATCGGACCCGCGACCTCGTGTTCAGCAGCAGAACGCCTTAGCCACACGCTTTTACAACTTCATAGCATAAACAATGCCAAGGTCATAATGCAGTGTTGAACCCAGCGTAGCGGCTGAACAAATTGCACAAAACACATAAGTAACAGTCACTAAGCAGTGCTTAGTTTAGTGTCTGTTCAAGCAGTACCGCATCAATTGACATCAGGTAAAGAAATTTTTTCATCTAGCATGCATTGCATTCTGCAAGCATATATGCTGGTGTATGCATATGTGTGCCCGCATATTTTGTATACATACGCACTAGTGGCATAGGCAAGATGTATAAACTTGTGTGTAGCTTCTTAGCCAACGCCTATTGGTCTTGGCCACTACAACACTTTCCAAAGGCAAGACTAGCCAAATGAAATTGTGGTGGAGGAACTCCTGACGTTTGTATTGTGGATACGGGCAACTTTTGATACAGTCAGGCACACATCACATTTTCTGATGAAGTGTGGCACTCCCCAGCATTCAGCTGAGCGATAGTGGGGTCCGAGTACTGGATGCATTGCATGGACATTGGAACGTAACGACACCCTGCAGTGTATGGGGATAGCATTCCAGGTTACTCCATTGTGGGGTAATATTTGATAGTGTAAGCAAAAAGCACCATACATACCCAGCTTTCTCGCTCAAAATTACAACCTCTCGGGAACCTAGCAAAACCACTTCAGGAAAATAATATTTGGCATAAAGCTAGAAGCCAACGTGAAGATTAAAACGCTAAAAGACCGTTTCAGGTTTTTGACTATTTTTTGTGTAATTCGCTATCAAATATAACTCCCCATGCAGTTCAATGGGATAGTTCCCATGGCTCAGGAACCCGGTCGCGCAACGTGCGCAACTTGAAACTGTGCACAAAGCAAGTATTCACCCCAAGTATTAGCTGTGGAAAAGAACTTTTCATTTCGCTAAAAAATTGCGGAGTAATCACTGTTGAAAGGACTGCCATGAGCGGGAAAGCTGCACATGATTGATTGGCTATCGAAGTCAAGCAACATGTAAGCAAGGTGCTCACTGCATGTTCCAAAACATGCAGTCTATTGCAATGTCGTCCTGTCGATTATGGTCGGTTATTGCGCACGCTTTCAGTGTTTAATCAACTTGTTATTTTCGCTACACATTCCCATTGAACGTCCGTACCACAAGCAGCTGCGCCACCGATGTATGTAACTTTTGTGAGCGTCGCCCTCGCCTTACGCGGTCCAATAAGATCATACCGATCATACGTTAACAGAAATTTACAAGTAAATTTCAACCTCATAAAAATCAGATTTGATCACATTTAAATGTTTTGAAAACAATGTTCGGTCACTAACTGATTCGCACCCTCTTACTCTCAAGACATCCAATCGTCATCGCATCGTGACAAGTGTGGTTGTGACGATGAAACGTAGGTCACTGACCAAGTCAAAGAAATCCAGTGACCTACGTTTCATCGTCACAACCACGCTTTTACCTGACCAGACGGTATTCCGTCAAACTCTGGACATTCGTGACAAGTTCTTGATCTGAAGATCGGCAAATCGTAACGGTTATACTTCGAGGTTTTCAACAATATCGATGCAACTAGGCATATCGATACACTGACGGCAAATCATGCCTGAACATCAAGGGAGTACTATAAAAAATCGCGCCAATCCACCCCGTGAATGTGGTTGTAAAGCAAAGCTGTAAACGGCGCCCACGATGATTACCCAGGCGACGTCACTTAAATTGACTCACGTCGCTCTACAAATAGTGAAACAGTGCGCCGCCGCCACCGGCCAGCATGTTGCAAATCGTGTTTGAACCTCTCGCGCAAAGGTCGCGTGGTTTGGATTAGAGCAGTATGGAACAACGTCTGCGGAAGGTGTCACGGGGAGGGCGCTCCTTGGTGGCGACACATGAAACGTGTAAGGCGCCGTAGCTGCACGTGTCGTACTCCACTTCACCCTTCGCTAGACTCTCCTCTCCGTTTTCTATCTTTCGTCGCTGCTGCGTTCGCTCACTCGGTTACGCGGTCATAACAGACGCCGCTCCCGCGAAGCCCAGGTAACGGCTGCCAAAGGGCTGCCCCCTAAAGGCCCGTTCACACTTGCAACGAAGCGACGTGACGAAGCGACGAAGGCGAAAGCGATCGCCACCCTTGCTGTTCACACTAGCACGCGACATCGAGCGACGGCGACGACGATTTTTTGCTTTTCTTGTTGTTAGATAGGTTTAGCATAGCGACTAGCGGAGGCTCACGCTACGGTGGCGGGTTACCGGGACCCGACCGCGCAGGCGGGGAGGGCAAGGAGGTTGGCCGTCAGTGGGGAGAAGGTGCGGGCATGGCGAAGGCCGGCCCCCGGAAGTACCTTCCCAGTCGGGCCCGCTACCCGCCGCCGTAGCGTTAGCGGACGGTACCCAGTATGCTAAAACTCTCTATTGTCTCGCGCTCGGAGTTTCGCCGCTTGCGGAGACGCAGCATCCGGGTGCTTTGGCAGGATATGACATCAGGAAGTCTCGCCTCCTGCTTCCGCTTCAAAAGCGACGGCGCGACGGAGGCGAAAAAAATTGGTCGAGACCGATCGCTCTGTTCGCACGACGAAAGCGATGCAAAGCGACGGAAGCGACAGAAATTTCCGTCGCTTTCGTCGCTTTCGCTCGCTTTCGTCGCACGTGTGAACGGGCCTTAAAACGACCGTAACCCGCCGCCACCATTTACAGTCAAATTCACTTCCCCTTGTAGCTGCGAATCCCTCCCGGTAGAAGAGCAACTTCCCCAGTTGGAACGCTGGCTTGAGCCTATACTTCTCTTTCAGCTTGGAAGGTCTTCCGAGCGACATTTTCGCATGCCTAAGTATGCGCCATCACCGGTTGCCGGTTTATGCGTAGACGGTTTGCGGGTAGAAAAAGGGGGGCGTGCACGCACAGCTAGGCTTCATGCCGCTACCGATGAAAGGCTGGTTGAGCTGGCATTTAGATGTCGAATTGCATGGCTCAATGCGGTTAGTCGGCTGTCTTCCTCAATCGAATGGTTCGGGTGTGGGTTGATGTGTCACACAGACACCTTGCACACACAGTAAGATGCATACGAGCGGGAAGGAAAACGGACAGCCATATGTTTGCACGGGAGAATAGAGCTCAAGGGCTTCCAGGTTTTAAATCGTTATGGGATGGCTACATGCCGTTCGTTTGGAGGAAGAGGAAGAATCGAAGCGTTGGCGCGAACACAAGCGCGAGTGGGCGCAAAAACAACGGAAAGCAACGGAACGAAAAACAACGGAAACAGACAGGGACGGGCGCTGTCCCTGTCTGTTTTCACTCGTGTCCCGTCCTTCGCGCTGTTTTTATTAATGGATTCCTACCGACTCGCCCAGCTTCGCCCTCTCGTTCGGAAAGCTGCTGGCACCGCCATTACCGCGTCAGGTCAGCTCGTGTAGTAGCGGCGAATCCCTCCCGGATGAACAGCTAATTGCCCAGTTGGAACGCCGGCGTGAGCCGACAGACGCCGGCGTCTGTCACTTCTAAGCATTCGGACATGACCGGTTGCTGGTTTATGCGTGGGCAGGTTTGCAGTGGAGAATAGTAGGAGGGAGGGGCGTGCACGCGCAGCTGTAGGTTTCATGCCCGTACTGATGAATGGCATGCCCGTTGTGCTGGTGCGAGATTTAAACGGGGAAGTTAAACGGCCGAATGGGACCTGTCCAGAGTCCTTAGTGGTAGAGCGAATTGGGATTGTGTGTTAGGCTATGCTCAGATTACCGACGCACAACCAGTATCATGGTCTATGGACGTAAAGAATGCCATTTCATGCAGTTCGGTTTGCTGAGACGTGAAATGACGTCATTGTTTAAAGTTATTACGACAGTTGCGGCTACAGTCTGGACCCGGCCTTACACAAAAAGTAAAATGCTTACCACGCGAGAGCGACACAGGCAGTTTCATGTTAGAACAAAGCTTGGATCCGTCAGAGGTTCATTCGGGTAATTGACTAGGAAATATGCTCCATCGCAAATTACGATAAACGTGTTTTGTTTCCTGCCCTCCGTGGACTACGTCCAGCCTTGCAGGTCATCCTTCTTCACAGAGTGGAAAGACACTAATGTTTTCGGTTATAGTTCGCTTATTTATTCGGCATTGTGGTACAAGAGCAGTTAAAAGGCGCTGTTGTGGAGTAGGTCTACGGTACCTACTCCTCAACAGCGTCGGTACACAGAAAATTAATCGCAAAAGACTGAGGTTATGAGTGTAATGGAATACGCTGCCGGGTAGGTATGGCCATCAACTTTATGGATGGCAATTCTTCTTGGATATACTATACGTTCTCCGTGCCCCTGGTACGCCGCGGAAACGCATGACGAGGGGTGAATAGAGGGTAAAGGTTCAGCGGTCGCCCGGGCGGCGTATTCCCAAACCATATCCCGTAGGGGCCCAGGCCGACCACACCTCTTAAGCAGGGGCGCAGCCGATGACGTTAAAAAATTGCAATTTTTTAACCTCCTTGGACGCAGCACCGTGACGTCTCTACCTATATGTGCGCAACTTCATGCGAGTTGGATTTTTTCTTTTTTCCCCCTCCCCTCGTTTCGGCTGCTTTGCGGGTGGCCGATGGTTTCGGTCCGCGGACAACTTGCGTTGTACTAATTATATTTTCATCCCGCTATTTCTTGTTTATACATTTGTATACTTTTTTGCGTGTGTGTGGCCTACAGTTGAGGCACGAGCTGTGACACAATGCTGGCGACTTAAAAGGCCAGACACTACAGAAATATATATATATATATGTGGTAGCTAAAAATGCGTCGCAGGCAACAGACACAAACTGCTCATCTATACCCATCAGTGGATCTCTAAAAGTGACACTTTTTTGCCGCTATTTGGCCTCCGAGATCACTATTGTAAAAATGGTGCGCCAAGGAGATAACTTTTTTACTTAGTTTTATCTCTGCTGCGGCTACCGTGACTTCAAGCTCACGGGCAACTACTCATTAGTCTCAGCGAAAAGAATGTACGTATATGAGTGAGTGTAACACTGCATTAAATGAGAGGCCATGGGGCCCTGGGGGAGCAAGGATGAGGAGAAAAGGGGAAGGTCACAACTCGCACAATGAACACAGTTGCAGTCTTGGGGTCCTAATCGCAAAATGAACACATTAAAGTCAGTTAGTGGCAGCAAAACGCACAGTTCACACTTAAATGTACAGTTCACACTGTGGACAATGCGGTTCACACTGAAAACAGTGCACGCTGCAGACAGTTCACATTGTATACCGAACGGGAAAGTCGGCCAGACTGCTACACCAATTTGTAGAGTCTGTTTTCAAGGGCGTACTCGGTAATTGCTTCTAGTGCGGTGGGATCGTCGCGGACCCGACTGACCTGTTCCTGTTCAGTCGCAGGGGCGGGACCTAGAGTTAAAAGCTGGTGGCGATTACGGTCGAATAATAGACAGAGCCAAATTAAGTGGTAACGATTTGGAGTGCCTTCCCGATTACAGGGGGGGGGGGGGCATCAGCGCCATTCGGATCCTACTGGAGCTGTCTATTTATAAATAACGTATCTTATGCAGCAAAATCTCTGTGTGCATGAAGCACAAATTGTTAAAAATAACTAATCGACATTGGCAACAGCCTGAGTGGTAGCACGCATGATTACTGATATCAAACTCGGCCTGGTGGCTTCAGTGAAGAGACTGTGGTCAATAGCCCTGTACAGAAGACATAAATCAAACTCCTCGAGTACTTCAGTTGCTGTACAATCCAACTATTACTTAGCCCCTGGTTGGTATATATTTTCGATATTGTTTCCCTAAATTGTTTGACCAGCAGTGTAAATTATGCAGAATTCATTACCGAGTGTAAAACGTGTAAGTTCGAGCTGGTGTCTTTCTTATCAATGTATCACCATTGCAAGAACGATTCACACCTTCCATTGCTGTTAACAAAATGTCAATGTTTTCCTTAGTGGCACTGTTCCTGATAAAGAATAATGCAATGAAGTTAATGTTAACGAAATTCAATGTCATAGTGCTTATGAAAGTGCCAAAATGTAGCAGCTCATGCAGCTGTAATATTTCGCAAGAGTAGGACAGTTTGTAAATGTAGTCATGGCTGCCTTTCTTGTAATCCTTACCTGCAGCACCGAATCGTGTTTTGAGCTGTGTATATAGTGAAAGAACACCCAACTAAATTGTATCCCCTTCTGTGTGCTGTAGAATGAGCTTTCAATGAGGGTGTTTGCTTTCCCGACCGTGTATAATTGCCACATGCGCGTGAAAGCGTCCATCCGCGCGAGCGCACTTCGAGCACCGAGTCGAGCGCTTATTTAGGAACACGATCGGAGGTCAGCGTCAACTTGCAGGTGCGCAAGAAGAGCGCGGAGAGATCAGGGACTCAGGTACAAAAGGTTAGCTTTTGCCACATGTGCGTCAGCTTCCCCAGCGCCGCAGGCCAGCCCCGCCCACGGAGCGAAACCATCGGCCGCCTGCCAAGCAGTCGAAACGAGGGGAGGGGGAAAAAAAGAAAAAATCCACCTCGCATGAAGTCGCGCACATATAGGTAGAGACGTCACGGTGCTGCATCTAGGGAGGTTAAAAAATTGCAATTTTTTTATTCTCTTTGGCTGCGCCCCTGCTTAGGGGGTGTGGTCAGCCTAGGCCCCTACGGGATATGGTTTGGGAATACGCGCCCGGGCGGGGGGGCCCTAGTCTCAAATTGGCGAGGGCACCGATACGCACCACATGCAGGAAAAAAGAAACCTGTTTCGATTGGTCTATATTGTCGTGACGAAATTACAAACCGATACAAACAAGATTTTTGGAAGATGACCACGGTCGAGTACAATTTTGAATAGGGCCTCTGCTCGTTCTGGGCGCTCTGTCACATGCTCTTACGTCCCGTAATATTGGAAGAGAATAAAGAACGAAGAATCGCAGGCTTATATATTGTTTTGGGGATGAACAGGCGACAAAGAGGTGAAGTAGGGTTTCGACTAAGAGGTGAAGTAGGGTTTATTCGCAGGGCTGGCGGCGCTCCATCGGAGACCATGGAATGCGATCCAAAAAGTGCTTTAATTTTTTTCCCATAAAGTAACGCCTACCACCTACAGCGCCACAATGGTGAAGCAGTCCGGTCGTGTCGCTTAACATTTCCCCCTCAGCATACGAAACACCCAGTGAGTGTCACCCAGCAGCCTAACGCCAACCAAGGCAGCGGCGGGTGTAAGAGCCCACCGCACAGCCCCGCCGGTGGCCCCAACGAAGCGCGCGACTCTGGAGAGACGACAATACAAAATGGCAAACTCGGATGAAGGAATATTTCCGGTGGCGGCGCCGCCGCAACAAAACAACGCCACCGGCCAGCCTACAGGAGATGCCTCCAACATGGCCGACGACGACGATGCGGGCTGGATACAGGCCGTCAGTCGTAGAGAAAAGCAAAGACTAAAGAAAGAGAAGGAAGCCAAGCAAACCCTGGAAGCAAAGGAGAAGACATCGAAGCCCGGTAAGTCCATCCCCACATCGGAAAACGAAAAACAGCTTCCTTCGCGTCGACGGCTCCCGCATCTTCCGACAGAAGACATCAAAATCATAATGAAACCCCGAAAAGGCCTAGCGCTGAAGGACTGCACCACCTTTGAAATCACAAAAGCCATCATAGAAGCGTGCGAACATGGAGAACAATATCTCCACCATTTCCTTGTCCGTGCGCACCTTGGCTCAAATATTATAATGAGCCCACGGACATACAATCAGCCAACGCCTTGCGAAAAATCACTCGCATCACGATGAGAGGCGCCTCATATGAAGTCCTCACGTACGTTGCCTTCTCGGAGGACGAAGTCAAAGGAGTTGGCCACGGCTTTCCAGAAAACACAACCCCGGCTGAACTCATGAAGGCCTACGGGTCCGCACTCCCAACAGCAAGATACTACAAGCCCGCCTGCTCGGCAGCTCCAAGGCAGGCGGCGGCGAACGCGGCGAGCGCAGACGCTCCCGCACGCCGGCGAGGAAACAAGCGGATCCGATGACGACCAAGATGTCGCAGCTGGAAGCCATGATCAAGCTGCTACAGGACACCCCATCAAGCAACAGCAAGACGTGATCAACAAGCTAACGACAGCGCAGCAACCGGCGGTGGCGACCACGTGGTCGTTCGGCGCAACGCCCCAGCCCGCGAGTTTCACGGCGCTAGGCGCCAAACCCCCTCGCCACGCGGTCGCCGTCGCCGCCGTCGACGTCGCCATCGTCGCCGCCGTCGCCGATGCTGGAGACGCCGAAGGCCAAGCCACCACCCGCCAAGATCCGGAGAAGGGCCGCCGTGTCCGACAACGAGGACAAAAGCCCCATGAACGTGGCCAGTAACGAGGACGCCCGCCCGCCCGCGGACGACGGTATCAACTATGGAGTGCGAATCCGACAGACTAACAAACGATTAGACAAACACGACCGCGAAATTCGGTCCCTCAACGAGAAGGTCACCCGTCTCGACGAGAGGGTCGGCCACCTCGAGGTCAGAGTGGAGAAGGGCTTTGCCGAGCTCCGCCAAGAAATGTCCGAAATGAAACAATCCTTTGAAGAATTGAAACAATTCATCATGGGCCAAGCCAAATTCGCAGGCCAGGGAGTCCAACAACAGCAGCAGGGAACCAAGCCCAAACATGGATGAGCGACCCCAAGGTGACAGATTGATCGTGTGGCGCTGGAATGCCAACGGCTACCGGTGCCGCAAGGCAGTGCTGCAGCAACACCTGCGATCGCTAGAGCCGAAGGACTTACCCGACGTTATAGCGGTCCAGGAGACGGATGCAGAAGATCCCAAGATCACGACCCTGCCGGGCTACCGTGCATACGCCCGGCCGCCCAGCGCCCGGACCTGCGGGAAGGGCGCGGCGCAGGGCGTGTGCACGTTCGTCCGAAAGGGCATTACGAGCGTCGATCAAGACAAGATCCTCAATTACAAGGACTCCGCCATCGAAGCGTGTGTGACGGAGCTGGTAATCGCGGGGAAGAAAGGACGAGACAAGAGGAAGAAGAGCTCACCTACGTTGTACATAGCCAATGTATATAGTAATCCGCAACACGGGAATCAGCGTTTCAAGGCACTATTGCACAAGGTCCGCGACGCCGCCCACGGCGCTAACGCCGCGGCGGTGATCTGCGGGGACTTTAATGCACCGCACGAAGAATTAGGCTACACTCGCACGACGGTAAAGGGTAGACGTTTGCTCGAAGACGCCGGCGACGCTGACTTTGAGCTGCTCACCGACCCCAAGCAACCGACGCGCATCGGCACGTCGACTGCCCGGGACACCACCATCGATGTTGCCTTCGCGCTCCTGACCCGCGGCGGGACCGCGCGGTTGCGGAACACGGGGTGGAACCTGGGCAGCGACCACTACATCGTCGAAGTGACGATCCCGCTCGGTCACGCACGGGCGGACGACGGGACAACCAAGCGTCTGCGTCAACAGCTCACCGACTGGCACAAATTTCGGGAGGCCGACCTGGGTGAAGTGGACGACGTGGACCGATGGACGGCGAGCCTGGTCGCCGCCGCCAAGGAAGCCACGACCGAAGTGGAAGTACCGGAAGAAACAGACCGAGTGGATCGGCGCCTGGCGCACCTCGTGGAAGCGCGAAGATCGCTGCAACGGCGGTGGAAGCGCCAGCGCCACAACCGCGCGCTGCGCAAGCGGGTGGCGGCTCTCTGTCGCGAGATCGAGCGTTACACCCGCCAACTGTGCGCGCAGCAGTGGTACGCACTGTGCAGCGAAGCTGACGGTCAACTCCATCGAGGTGGAACGTGGACGCTCCTGCGCCACCTCATGGACGAGACGAAGAGTAAAGAACACCAACTGCACCGCATGGCGCAGATTCTTCATGCCGCGGCCACCCAGCTCGGCGAGGAGGAGATGCACCGGCGACTCAACGACCGCTACCTGCCGGCCACCCCGCACGAAGACCACCCCGAGTACGACGGCGCCCCCAAACCGGCCCTAGATCGCGAGATCGAAGGATGGGAGGTGCGCCAGGCGACACAGGCTTTGAACTGCCGATCGGCCGCAGGATCCGATAGGGTGACGAACAAGGCGCTGCGTAACATCAGCGACGCCGCGGTAACGGCCCTGACGAAATACTTCAACGCCTGCTGGACCAGCGGCCGCCTCCCGCCGCAGTGGAAGACGGCCAAAACGATACTGCTGCCCAAGCCGAACAAGCCGCCGGGGATAGAGGGTCTGCGCCCCACCTCGCTCACGTCCTGCGTGGGCAAGGTGCTGGAGCACGTCCTCAACACCCGATGACAGCGCTACCTGGAAGACAACGGCCACTACAGCGACACCATGCTGGGCTTCCGCTGGCGCCTGGGAACGCAAGACGCGATGCTGTTGCTGCAACGCGAAGTGCTGGAGCCCCTCGGAGGAGTCCCGCAGAAAGACAACCGCGCCGTCCTGGGCCTGGACTTGCAGAGCGGCTTCGATAAAGTGAAGCACTCGGTGGTCCTGGCCCAGGTGGCGAAGCTCAACATGGGAAGATGCACCTACGATTACATACGATCGTTCCTGACCCGACGCACGGCCAGGTTGGAGGTGGGCGGAGACCGACTGGAAGAAAGAGAGCTGGGAAGCGTGGGCACCCCCCAGGGGTCCGTGATCTCTCCGCTCCTCTTCAACCTGGTCATGATCGAAGTGGCCCGGCGCCTGGAGACGCTGGGACCGCGGATAAAATATTGCATCTACGCGGACGACGTGACCATCTGGGCGACCGGCGGCAGCGACGGGGACATCGAGGCCGGACTCCAGGCGGCGGTGGACGCCGTCGAGGGCGCGCTCGAGGGCACGGGCCTCCGGTGTTCGCCGCAAAAGTCCCAGCTGCTGCACCTGCCCCCGCCGGGATGCTGGAGGAAACGAGCCGCAGAGGAAGCGGAGCGTAACATCATTGTCAGGGCCGGCGACGGCACGCCCGTCCCGCACGTCCAGGGCCTTCGGGTCCTGGGCATGTACGTGGACGCTCACCGCACCAACGGGACAGCGGCCCGTCACATCGCGACCAACATCGGGATAGCGGCACGCCTGATCAAGCGCGTGACGTCGCGGTCGCGCGGAGTTCGAGAGGCGAGCCTCCTGCGTATGCTGCAGGCCTTTGCAGTCAGCCACGCAGCGTACGCGGGAGCGTTCCACCGGTGGACCGAGGCGGAACGGCAACGCATAGACGCGGCTATCCGCAAGGCATACGCGGGAGCCCTGGGCCTGCTGAACGGGACCCGGACGTCGGCCTTGCTGTCTCTGGGAGCACACAACACGCTCTCGGAGATCAGCGAGGCCCAGAGGACAACACAGCTGACGCGCCTGGGCCGCTCCGCGGTCGGGAGGCGCCTCCTGGAACGAGTGGGCCTGACGTCCCCGGAGTAAACCAAGCCCCGAGTCGACGCCGCTGAGCGAGGTGACGACCAGGAGACTGGTGGTGTATCCGCTGCCGAGGAACGTGAGCCCGACGGAGAACGTGGAGAGACGAGCGGCGCGCGCCAGGGCGCTGCTCCACCAGTACGAGAACGACGACGGCGCCGTGTACGTGGATGCCGCCCGTAACAGGAACAGACCGAACACCTACGTGGCGGTGGCAGTGTCCGCGACCACGGGTGAAGTGAGAACCGCGTGTAGCGTGCGCGCCCGAAGCGCGTGCCAGGCCGAGGAGACGGCGATAGCCCTGGCCGCGTGCTCCCCGGGCGTGCGAACAGTACTCAGTGACAGTAAGGCAGCGATCCGTAACTTTGCGCGCGGAGCCGTGTGCGGTGCGGCTTTGCGAGTGTTGCGTGAGGACAAACTCACGACACAGTTAGTGCTAAAGTGGTTCCCGGCCCACGCGGGCAGGGACTTGGTGCCGAACTCCCCGAATCGCAACGAAGAGGCGGACGCCGCGGCCCGTGGTCTCGCCACGTGCCGTACCGCGGCCGCTCCCGCCCCCGAAGAGGCGACGACGACCACGAGTGAACACGACGAGACGCCGCTGACAGACTATGGCGGTATCCTCGCATGGCATCGGGAACAGAGGCGCCACTTTCCGCCTCCGCACCGGGACCTGACCCGGCGAGAGGCGGTGGGACTGCGCCAACTCCAGACCGAGACGGTGCTAACCCGGGCGCTCGCGCGCCAGATATGCCCCGAGTTCTTTGCGAGCGAAATGTGCAGTGTTTGTGCGCGAGCGACGGCCACCCTGACCCACCTGATGTGGGGTTGTGACGCAGTGTGCGCGGACGGTCAGACGCTACCGCCGCGAGTGAGACAGTGCGTGGAGTCCGCGGACCCGAGTGACCAAAGGAGGGCCGTCCAGCAGCTCTAGGCTGCCCTGGCCCTGCAGAGACGAAAGGGCGACCGCCCGAGTAGTCCGAGCGGGGTAGGGGCGCACCAAAGCCTTGGGTCCTAGGCCCGACGTGAACTCTTAGGACTATAAGAGTAGCGTAAGGTAGGGTGACCCCCGCGCCCTGCGCGGCCGGAGGGGATCCCGCATGCCGGATGTGTGATAATAAAGTCTTTTCTCTCTCTCTCTCCAAGGCAGAATTCATCACCTTTGAAGGGAACACAGTGGCAAGAGCGGTGTATTTCTACGGCGGGGAAATGCCCTGCTTTCTCTACAGACCAACACGAGAGGTGTGTCACATATGCATGACCGCCGGACACCGGTCAGACGTGTGCCCAGTGACCCCCAGGACGGACATTACTGCAAACCGAAGTGCGTGCTGTGCAACGCAGCACACATCACTGGTTTGAAAGAATGTCTACGAAAACTGAGAAAACCCCGTACGCCAGAAGGAAACCAAAACAAACGGAAATCACGTCGAGATATCACCAAGGAACATAAACAACGTCTTAGATGGTTCAGTTCCGAATGGCCGGGCCTTGAAGAGCAGAATAGGAAAAGGGACAAGTCTCAGTTCAAGACGGGGTCCCTGAAGAAACACCACCTGGCCTGAACACCAAAACACCCAAAATCAAGGACAACGACTGCGGAGAACCCGCGAAACTACAAAAGGTGAGCTGGTCCAAGGTAGCTGCCTCCCTAGCCACCATGAGCACGAAAGTAGACACACATGAGTCTAGACAAGAACAGTTAATTGAGAACCTCTAAGCGCAAATAGAGAAACAAGACCTTGAGATAGCAAACCTCAAGCAGCTAGTTATGCAGCCTACCAGGGAACGGGGGCACTCTTGCACGCAGCCCCTCGCCACTAACACTATGTCTTTGCCCCAAAGTCATCCGTCCCAACTACCTCATCCTACCGTCCCAGACGTTCTTTTGAAGGATCCGAGCGGCATAGGGCTATTCATGACTCAATTCTTAGAAATCATAAACAGCCGTTTCGACACCATTGAGAAACAAATAGATGCGGCCAAAACTAGAACTCTGGACGGCAAGCGCAAACTGGAAATACCCGAGCTTCCAAGAAACGAAAAAATGCAGATAATAGAGCCCAATTCAGACGACACTGACGTCAGCTCCACTGACGATGAATAATAGAGCGCCCACTGCCAACACAAAACTAGAAATCTGGCAATGGAATCGCCGAAGCCTACAGCGCAAGCAACGCAATTTAGAAAATATATAGAAGCAGCACCCATCGAACCAGACAATATCTGTCTACAAATGACCCTAGGTTACTGGGATACTACACAATAAAAGAAAAGGAAGAACGCGTATAGCCACCTTCGTCAAGAATGACGTGACAGCTATAAAGCACAAGCTCGAAACGACCACGTCACATGCCCTTCTTGTAGAGCTAATCCCGACAAAAAGCGGAGAAAAAGCACCTTAGTCCTTAAAGGGGCACTGACACAAAATTTTGGAGGTAAGATAACTTCGGAGATAGATTTGTGGGAACACATATACATCATCTGCGAAATATCAGCGGCGAATACAGCCTAGAACATATTTAAAATCATTTTTAAAGTGTGCGAAACGCAACCGAGCAGCCAGCAGAGGACCACGCGCAATCGACATCCCGAGAATATCGTGTAAATAAACAACATCCAAACACGTCACGAGTTTGTGTTTGCCGCTTCCGCACTGCCGGCGTTTTTCGCCGGCTCGTCCGGCTCGCCGCTCCAATCGGAGGGCCGGAGGGCGGAGCTTCTGCTCTCGAGAACGAACGACCCGATCGTTGGCGGCGGAGGCGCCGTGATTTCGTCAGCTCATGGGGCAGCTGGCCGCCACCAAAGTTCTACAGCGATTCCAGGCAGTCTGTTTCTATTACTGTTTATTACCATTGGATGCGAAAACGGGCCGGAGGCACGAAAAGCCCATGGGCTAGCCGCACGGTCGCTGTGCAGGCGGCGGCCACGGCCGCGAAGTGGCCCAGGCCGGCGCAGGTAGCTCGAGTGATAGCTTGTTACCGCTGCACGAAATTGTCCCCAAGTCCCGACCATGGTGGCTTACATGAGAAAAGAGTTAATGATGCAATGGCGGGTTGCATTAAAAATTGTCATCTGCACCGCTTACGAGAGCAGCAATCGAATCGCAGCAATCCGCCGCAGTGCTAAGCCGAACACATCTGTAGGCGGACCTGTAGGCAGACCGGCAGGCTGCTCCGAGCGCGCGTCTTGCCACCCACCGTCTCGAGCGTCGCGCGTCGTTCTTTAGCCGTGGTAGCATTTGCAATCGCAGCGAATGCGTCACATCTACGGTCACTTTTTAATTAAGCGCCTCACGAGATCAGTACGTGGGGACATTCGCAGAAACTGCCGTCGATGCGGATTCGACAGTGCTACGGCGGCTCTGCTCTGTGATATCCTTCCGACGGTCACGTGGTCAGCTTTGTTCACAGAAAATCCACAAAATCCATCGTTTCGCGGCACTCGCTGAAACCGAAACTGCGACTGGCCGCATTTAAAATGCCTCTAATTAAACAACCGTCGCACGCTGAAGCAAATGAGGTTTCTACAGGTTATAAGTAGGTCACTAGCTACTTATCGCAACAAAAAAAAAACAAGATGCACAATTTTTGTGTCAGTGCCCCTTTAACTTTATTTAGAGTTTTTTCCTCACATTTCACAGCGTGCAATTTTTTATTTAACTTTTGTTTCCTCTCTAATTGTTCACTTCCCTCGCGATCTCTCACATTCACTTCACTGCATTGTAATCACCCCTATCTGGCGTAGCAAGCACTGCCGCTAGCAGAGCTGACCTCTCCAGCCCAGATTAGTCTCTCTCTCTCTCTCTCTCTCTCCGAAAAGCCGGTTCAGCTGGTCTCCTGTTTTTATTACTTTTTGTGTCATTACAAAATATTTTGGAGAAAGAATAATAGACCTTCAATTAAGTTCTGGTGTTGAACAATCAATTGACAAAATGTCGGTTTTTTCCAGTAAATAGAACAGGCAGCAATCGCTACAGCGATCATGAAAACTCGAGCCCGATATACATTATCAGCTACTCCAAGGCCCCCATACGTAGCCACAGCAAAGGACGTGGATATCACAAGCCGCCGCAAGAATACTTCAACAGCTATAGGAGCACTAAATTACATGACACTGAAAGGGGCACTGACACAAAATTTTGAAGGCGAGATAACGTCGGAGATAGATTTGTGGGAACACATATACATCCTCTGCGAAATATCAGCGGTGAATACAGCCTAGAACATATTTAAAATCAATTTTAAAGTGTGCGAAACGCAACCGAGCAGCCAGCAGAGGACCACGCGCAATCGACATCCCGAGGATATTGTGTAAATCCAAACACGTCACGAGTTTGTGTTTGCCGCTTCCGCACTGGCGGCGTTTTTCGCAGGCTCGCCCGGCTCACCGCTCCAATCGGAGGGCCGGAGGGCGGAGCTTCTGCTCTCGAGAACGAACGACCCGATAGTTGGCGGCGGAGGCGCCGTGATTTCGTAAGCTCATCGGGAAGCTGGCCACGACCAAAGTTCTACAGCGATTCCAGGCACTCTGTTTCTATTACTGTTTATTACCATTGGATGCGAAAACGCGCCGGAGGCACGAAAAGCCCACTGAGCTAGTCGCACGGTCGCTGTGCAGGCGGCGGCCACGGCCGCGAAGTGGCCCAGGCCGGTGCAGGTAGCGCGAGTGATAGCTTGTTACCGCTGCACGAAATTGTCCCCAAGTCCCGACCATGGTGGCTTTAAATGAGAAAGGAGTTAATGATGCGATGGCGGGTTGCATTAAAAATTGTCATCTGCACCGCTTACGAGAGCGGCACTCAAATATCCGCCGCAGTGCTAAGCCGAACACATCTGTAGGCGGACCTGTAGGCAGACCGGCCGGCTGCTTCCACCCCGCGTCTTGCCACCCACCGTCTCGAGCGTCGCGCGTCGTTCTTTAGCCGCGGTAGCATTTGCACTCGCAGCGCCTGCGTCACATCCCCGGTCGCTTTTTAATTAAGCGCCTCACGAGATCAGTACGTGGGGGCATTCGCAGAAACTGCCGTCGATGCGGATTCGACAGTGCTACGGCGGCTCTGCTCAGTGATATCTAGAGAGCGGATTTTAGGCAAATGCCTATTTTTTTCCTTGCGCTCCTATTGCCCCATTTCGATATATGAGCACGAATTGGAGGTCAAGGATGGCTTTTATGGTGGTTTTATAGTGCCTATAAATGCCTATTTTGGGTGTTGGTGCCTAAACTCCGATAAATGCCTATAAATGCCTTTTATCTCACATTGGCGCCTAAATCAGCACTATGTAGCGTCAAGTTTCGCTTTCTAGTGCAATTTGATGCCTTTATTAATTCTACCTGGAAATATTTACTGCTCTGAATTCTATGGGTTTGAACCTGGTCCTCTTTTTAACACTGCCCCCCCCCCTCCCTTTGCGCCGGTGCAACCGGAGCGGTGGCTTCTGCATGCTTTACGGGTGGCTTTCCCTCAGGACTTGGCGGTGGACGCACAACTCTACTCCCCAGGGGAACTATGATACCATCTGAGGCAAAGAAAGTGATGGGGAAAAATTACGCCCTCTTCCCCTCGCGGGAACCCTGGTGTGATGCAACGCATCTTGGTGGTTCCATTGGTTTTTCCGTTGGGTTGATTCTCTAATGGAACCGTCGCATCAAGCAATCGTCGAGTACTGCGAGAGAGTGCAAACGGAGCACGGACGACCGTCGACTGAGACCGCGTTCGCTGTCGGAGAGAGGAGAGGAGGAGAGTGGAGGAGAGACGCACCTGTGCCGACGCCACCGCCGCCGCCGCCGCCGCTGTTAGGCGAGAGCATTCGCTATCGGAGAGAGGATAGGAGGAGAGTGGAGGAGAGACGGACGCCGCCGCCGGATAGTTGAAAGGTTCACCACCAGGGGAGAAATTGGCTCTAGGCGATTGAACCCGACCAATAGAAGGCACCCTTCCCTTCTGGTGCGGTCTTTCAACGTGGACGGTCTGGCTTTCTCCGCTGCCCTTTTCAGCCATGCCGAAACGGAATACGCCCAGAAGTGCGTTGATCCGACAGTGGACACTTAACTCACCATGCTACAGAATAGACGGAGAGACCGTGTTCTGCCAACCGTGCGGAAAAAAGGTGAGCCGACGAGTTTTTACGTGGCGTGAGTGTTTCATGTGTTATTCGAAACCACGGCCCCTCGATCAAGTGCGCTTGATCCAGGGGCCATGGTCGAACTCGAAACTATGCAAAGTTGTCCATTGCGCCGCCTTGGTTGGCGCCTGGGCGTCATGGCCGTGATTCGCTGTTATTGCTTTTTGTTTATACTGCCCCTTCTTCTGAGAAAAGAAAGAAGACACCTGTGTATTTTGAATTCGGCAGACAGTGTTCCTTTCGGTGCCTGCATTTTTTCAAATGTTAGTTATTTTGATTGCTGGCGTTGTTTATAAGTTCTAAACTTTTAATACCATTGAGATTATTGAAATGAAATATTTTAGATACCTTGAGAAGGAGATTCACATTTTTATGTACCGTCCCTGTGTGCTGCGTTAAGTTAAACTCCAGGAATTTCTTAATCAAACGAGCAATTGATCGGTTGCTACTGAAGGATGATGTTTCAAAACTAGCACTGATGAACGGAGCGTGTTTTTAAGATATGCACTGGACATCCGTTAAATCGAAGTCCACCTCGTAGCTACTCGGTTAATTACATGCAGACGCTAGCTAGAATTATCGAAGTACGCCACGTTAGGTTAACACGCAATTGAATCTGGTATCTTACTCCCCCGCCGTGCCACCGTGAAATTTAGGGTACTGATGGCGCGCGCCGAGTCAGTTGAGCAGAACGTCAATGGAATCTCACCTTCTTGTTTTCAAGTACGCTTGGGTGGTATGACACGCGTAGCAGCGCTGTGCTCAAGTGCAGTTATAGCATCAAATAGGACGCAGCAGGGGTGTTCGAGCGCTTGTCTGCGGAAGTTAGAATGTTTATTGATGCTTATCGTATTTATTTGCCTTCTGTTAGCATGTCAAGACGCTTAGTATGCTAGCATGTTTATCTGCGCTGTGATGTTGAATATACGCTTCGTATTTAAGAAATCCTAATGCATTTGCGCAGATTCCTTGCGAGAAGAAGTACCACCTGGCTCAGCATGAGAAGACGGCAGGTCACCTGGCAAACCTTAAGCGGGACACGCCCTCAACATCCAAACAGTCTTTTTTGACAACAGCCTTCAAGGACGACAGGACGAACGCTTTCAACGTTGATTTGTGCGAGGCCCTGGTGGCCGCAAACATCCCTTGGACCAAAATTGAATATCCCGTGCTGAAACAATTTCTACAGAAATACTGCAATCACAACGTGCCGTCCGAGTCTACTTTGAGGAAGAACTACCTCCGGCCAGCAAGAATCAGAGAAGAGCTTGGCGACTCCTGCATTTGGATTTCCGTAGACGAAACAACAGACGTCAAAGGGCGCTTTGTCGCTCACTTTCTTGCTGGGAAGCTTGCGGCGCACAAGAAGACAAGGGCTTTCCTCGTGTGTTCGAAACCTTTGGAGGGAACAAATTGATGGTCTGTAGCATTCTTTGTAAACGAATCCCTAAAGGTTCTTTACCCTACAGGAGTCGAGGCCACCAAGGTTCTGTTGCTCTACACAGACGCTGCAGCCTACGTGCATAAAGCCGCTCATCTTCTGAAGGCCTTCTACCCGCAGATGCTCCATGTCACCTGCCTAGCGCATGCGCTTCATCGCGTTTGCGAGAAACTGAGGAAGCACTTCCCTGGCGTCAACGAGCTTATTGGTTCAGCCAAGGCCTTGTTCCTGAAGGCACCCTCTCACGTGCGCGTCTTCAAGGAGATGCTGCCTGAAGTGCCCCTTCCGCCAGAACCCGTCGTCACACGATGGGGAACGTGGCTAGAAGCTGTTGAGTACTACAACTGCTACTTGTCGGACATCAAGGCCGTGATCAACGGCCTTCCAATTGACGAGAGTGTTGCAGTCACAAAGGCTCAAGCTGTCCTCTCCGTGAATAGCCTTCCAGGAGACCTCACGTACCTTTGCACCAACTTCACGTTCTTAGCGTATTCTATCAAAAAACTTCAAAGTGCGGGAGAAACTCTTGTTACGAACGTTGCGCTAATTCTCCACGCACAGGAAAGAATCACCACCGTTCCCGAAGGACCCGTCGCCGAAAAGGCACGTGCGAGGCTGCAATCAGTCTTGGACAAAAACAAGGGGTTTTCTGTCCTTAAAGAAGCTTCAGAAGTCCTTGCTGGTGAGCACTGTAGGATCCCAGTGTCCATTAACCCATCGAATCTTCCCAAGTATAAGTACGCACCAATCACATCAGTCGACATCAAGCGTTCGTTCTCCGCGTACCAACTCATTCTCAGCGACAAGAGGCACAATTTTGAACCCGGAAATCTGGAGATGCTGGTAGTTACCTATTGTTTCTATAATTTTCATTGTGATTCTTAAACTAGGTTCCGCGTTCTGTCCAAACACAATTCTTAATATTTATACTTCGAATGAGCGTATGTGTATTTGGCAGTGTTGAAAGGTCTTGCGTGTATAATTAAGGTACCTGTAGAAAATTGCTAAAGTTTGTACGTAAGTTCTCACGTAACAACATGCTAATTTCTTAACAAGCCTTGTCTATCTTGCATTGATTATTTCCTTGCTTTATGTTGTTGTTGTTGTTTGTTCGTTCATTTAATAGCCTCAAGGCTTAGTAGACACCAAGCGGGTCCGATCTATATCCAGGAAACTAGGTTGGCCTCCCGGATACAGTCCAGTAGGGAACGTTAGGCAGGACCATGGAGCCGCCGATGGTAATGCGTGTCTAGCTGCAAATTTAGGCCTGCTGCCATCAAACATTTTCTTCGAATGTCCTTAGTTCCAGGGCATGTCCATAGTAGGTGGTGAAGGTCTGCCGGTACCGTTTCCTCACAGCAGGTTGGACATTTCACATGTCCTCGGTAGTCCCCTTTCCATCCACTCGTGCGGGCAGGAGTAAGAGCCCCGCCCAGTCGGATCCTTTGTAGTACAACCTCCTCCATCCTGGTAAGATTGAGGGGGAGGAGAACCGAACACGGAGGTATGAGAGCACGCGTTCGGCGTCGAAGGTCCTCCTTTGCAGCCATTCTTGTGGCCCATGGGTCACTTGGGAGCTGGGCGGGGGATGATGGGGCCGGGCAGTTGTGTGACAGGAAGTCAGCCCGTTCATTTCCTGCAATACTGGTGTGACCACGAACCCATGACATAACCACTTTGGATGGCATTTTGCTGTGGAGCTGGTGGATGCGTTGGCAGATGATGGGGGTCTGCGCAACCTGTTTCAAATAGTGTATCACTTGCGTAGAGTCGGTACGAAGATTGATGGTATTTAATTTAATTGCGTCCGGCAGACATAACTTTGCGCTTTTATAAATCAGTACTGCCATATTTCAAGTATTGTTTCTCCTGCCTGTTTCACAATATGCGACGCTTGAGTGACTTTTGCATCTGAACATGTATGCAAGCAATGCGCTTGTGAAATTAAGCCAATTGATCGCCAATATCCCAGAGGTATTACGGGGAAATTCCACGTCTAAGGTCAATGTATAGAACTTGTTATGAGAGAAAAATAAAGAATTGAATTGAATTGAACAGTTACTGCCATTGTGGCGTCATAGCAATGACATTTTTTGATTTCCTGTCGTGCTTACAGTTCGCTCACGTCTTCGCTTGAAATTATTAGCATTTATCTAAACATTTATTGCGCCTATTTTATTCTTTTTAATGCCTAAAACGTTGTTTTTGTCGCCTATTTTTGGCGCCTAAAACGTGCTTTTTTAGTGCCAAAAAATCCGGCTACTAGTGATATCCCTCCGACGGTCACGTGGTCAGCTTTGTTCACACAAAATCCACAAAATCCATCGTTTCGCGGCACTCGCTGAAACCGAAACTGCGACTGGCCGCATTGAAAATGCCTCTAATTAAACAACCATCGCATGCTGAAGCAAATGAGGTTTCTACAGGTTATAAGTAGGTCACTAGCTACTTATCGCAACAAAAAAAAACAAGATGCAAAATTTTTGTGTCAGTGCCCCTTTAACTTCTACAGTCCGCCATCCAGTCGGGACGACAATTTCGAGAAGCCCATCCGGCAAACCAGCAAAAATCCTACGCAATTAAGTCATAATTGCAGGCGATTTCAATGCCCCCCATAGAGAATGGGGCTATAGGCACAACACGAATAAGAGAGAGAGCATTGTCTCAGCAGCCGAAGCCTGCAACTTAACCTTCATCACTGATACCAATCAGCCTACCAGAGCAGGCCGGGAACGAGCCAGTGACACATGCCCAGACTTAACTTTAGTAAACACGGACGAGGACGTCTCATGGACGAACTTAGGAGAAAACCTGGTTGTGACCACGCCATTATCAGCATTTCAGTCTCGACAGCCAAACTCAGGAGAAATAAAATCACCGATTGGGAGAAATTCAGAGAACTAACCAAC